>NC_133862.1:13534107-13636780 GCF_044706935.1 Curcuma longa | reverse complement strand
ACTATACATCATTTATGCATTCTGAATGATTCTTAGTAAAGTTTACAAACTCTTCAACTCTAGTATAATATCCCGCTCGAATAAATTTATTTTCTAATCTATTATACATTCAAGCTTTATTCATATACATTATAACCTTCTACAATAATAAATTCATTGAATAGAAATAATATATAAAATTAAACACGCAGATAATTTAAATTACTTCTTAAGCACTTAGAGTTAATACTATTAACATTTAAACTTAAACTAAACATTCAGTTTGAGTTTTAATATTAATATTACGGCCAGCTAAAGCAAAAAGTAAGAGGTCACAATCGACCAACCTATCGAGTGGCCATACTATATAAAATTTGATTAAATCATTATAACCTACAAGGCATATTTTTTGACAAGATTAATATTATCATATTTATGTTAAATTTGTAACGCCAACAAATAATAATTAATATTGAGCTTTTTAAATTTTCTCAACTTTACAGTTGCTTGAAACCACCAGGAGCCCAATGCACTATACAAACAGGAAGAGAAAATATTACCGAAATATAAGTTTACTATTTACTATTCAAATACTAATGAATCTATTAGATATAAAATGACTAAATGTCATTTTTTTTGTAATTACATTTAATAAAGCTAACTGTAGTGACACTAATATTATTGTGTAGGTCTAATTTTAGAGAAAATAAATTTTAATAAAATATTTTTAATTAAACTATCATAACATTGTCATAATATTAGTATTCATATTTATATAACTTCTATTAGTGATTGTGAGAGCAACACAAAATTAATTACAAAATACACATGTTCTCTAACAATATTAACTACTATTTTTTGTATTTGTAAACATGATTATGTCTAAGGCTAGTTATTATCAATAAATCATTAACACAGAATTGCTTTCTAGTAATATTACACATTCATCAACAATCAACGAGATTTGTACATATTTCAACTAATTTAATCCATGAGTTGTCTTAAGAAAGCTCAATCTAGTTTGCAAATCTAAAACCAATAAAAGCATGATGCGAAACTCATATGAGACCTACTAAAGATGCAACTTTGCAACGATATTTATATATCAATGTATGGATCTGGATGCCAAAACTTCTGAAATCTTGCTTCTGCTTCTTCAATTAACCTAAATGTAAAACCGAAGCGAAAATATCAAATACAAGTTCAATGATTTGTCACAAATTTTAAAAGTGCAACTATAAAAGCACAACTCAAGTCGGGGCCGGCAAACTTGGCCAGGTTGTGGTCTTGCCCGGCGAGGTCGGTCAGACCAAGGTAGTGGCCGACAAGCTCAATCGTACCGAGCTCATGGCCGGCGAGCTCAACCGGGCTAAGCCCGTGGCCATGCAAGCCCCTAGCCATGGTAGTGGTCGAGCTCGTGCATGGCTACAGCAGTGATAGAGCCTATGGTCGCGACAACGGCAGCGGCAGTGACTAGGCCGAGCCCGTGGCCGCGGAAGCAGTAGTGATCATGGTTGTGTAGAGCTCGTGGGCGCGGTAGTGGCCATGGCCGTGTTGAGCTCGACCGCCACCGTGGCCGTGTCGAGCCCGGCCGCGATAGCGGCCGTGGCTGTGCCGAGCCCATGGTTGTAGCAGCGACTGTGGTTGTGCCTATGCCGAGCCCCTAAGCATGCTCGCACCGAGCCCCTGGTTGTGCCGAGACCATGGCCGCTAAGCTCAGCTAGTCCGGGCCTGATGTCGGCGATCTCGACTAAGCCGGCCCCAACGCTAGCAAAAACTAGCAACCCTAGAATCGCGAAGAGGAGAGCAGAAACAGAAACTTACCGGTCAGGAATGGCGAAGTGGAAGGTCGGAGATTCGTGAGGAGAATGCCGACGACGATGATTGGGAGATCGGGAGACTGAGAGTTGGAGAGATCGGGAAACTTTGGGAGAGTTTACGCGAATGAGAAGGCCGGAGACTCACAAGGGGAATGTCGGAGACTCGCGAGAGGAACATCGATGATGGTGATCGAGAAATCGAGTGAGGGAGAGTCGGAGAGATCGAGCCGAAAGAGTTTACACAAAGGGAAAAATTTTGGCCGAAAACCCCTAAAAGCTGTGACATTAGCGATGGAAAATTAATTCTGTCGCTAATAAAGATCGGGCCAGAAGAGTTTGCACGAAGGAAAAAATTTTGGCCGAAAAATCCTAAAAAACGTGACATTAGCGACGGAATATTAATTTCATCGCTAAATTAGCGACCCAAATTAATATTCTATATATAGTGATGAAACTTTACGTCTGTCATTAAAATAACCATTAGCGACGAAAATAAATTTTCATCGCTGATTTAGTGACGGGAAATTAATTCCATCACTAGCTTATATATTAATATTTCGTCGCTAAATTAGTGATCCAAATTAATATTCTATATATAGTGACGGAACTTTACATCCATCATTAAAATAACCATTAGTGACGGAAATAAATTTCCATCGCTAATTTAGTGATAGAAAATTAATTCCGTCACTAATATATTAATATTTCATCGCTAATTAGCGAGCCAAATTAATATTCTGTATATAGCTAGTGACGAAACTTTACGCCCGTCATTAAAATAACCATTAGCGATGAAAATAAATTTCCATCACTAATTTAGTGACAGGAAATTAATTTTGTCGCTAATTCTCATCTTTATTGTAGTAAGTTGGAGGAATCAGATGGGTGCGATGGGTGGGTCTGGTTCATGTTTGACTATTTGTGGACGACGACGAGGATATGGGTGGTTGATTATTTCGATCGAAAAAAGTTTCTGAAGATAAAAAATAATTAATTAATAAAATATTAAATAATTAATTGTAATTAATTATATTTTCTATTAAGTTTATTAATTATATAGATTAATGATAGGAAGTATTAAGTTGTCGTACTATAAGAGAAACAAGGATTAGCCATCGAAATTTAAAGACAGAAATTATCAAACTCCTAATATGTTCACTATCTTCATTCTAAAATATCATGCAGCTATTTATACAGTGATCAAGTTTTTTTACAAGCAAACCTAAACCCCTAATAAATTATTTATACTATAGAAGCTATCGGTCATTATGTTATCGGCAAGAAACAACTCTGATATCAATTGACAAATATCATCATAACATCATTCTGAGGAATGATGTTCTATTTTGATATTCAATAGTCTTGCAATAGCTGATAGTTGGGAATGACTAGAAGAAAAATCTTCCTAAACTTCTTTTTCACACCAGCCTTTAACATGTCATATATAGTTTCTTGACAGCATATGTTGATATTTCATCTATATTCGAATGATCAAGGACACTCATCACGTCGTAAATCATTGATTACATTGTATTGTCATTAAATTATTCCTCTCAAGTAATAGGGGTAGATGATGAAGCAACAGAATATCCAATTGACTCAATCAAATAAAGCTCTCCATTACAGTATCAGTTGTAATAATTTAGAATAAAATTATTTTTATCTAGATGTACTTTCGCAATATCCTCATCACGAAAAGTTATATTTATATTTGCAATGATTACACAGACAACGTAACTTATTATCATCCATACAATTTGGATGATGCTTAATGAAGTTTACAAACTCTCCAATTTCATCAAAATATTCATCAGTGATAAATTCATTTACTAATCTATTTTACATTCAAGCTTTATTCATATACATTGTAATCTAAAGAAAAATAAATTTATAATATTATTAAAAGTGTAAAAATAAATATGCATATAGTAATTAAAATTTAAGCTTAATTAAATCATAAAACCTAATACTATCAATAAATAACCATTCATTATATACATAAAGTAAGGGCACAAAGAAGATTGTCTCCAAATATTTTAAAAACATACCAAATAGAGAGGCATGCACAAATAACATTATGAAGTCAACAATCAAATAAAAAGATACAGAAACAACAAACAACATTTTTGGTAATTTTTACCACAAATATAGGCATGTAAGCCCTTCTGGCCACCCGGTCGCTTGCTTGCCTGGCTATCCGGTTAAGGCTACACGCACACCTGATCGCTCGGCCAGCACTGCATGACCACCTGGCTAGAGCTGAGGTCGCGGTCGAGGTCGTGGCCTCCAAACTACCAAGGTTGAGGTCGCGATCAAGGTCGCGCCTGACCTGTGACCTTGGTACGACTAGATATTGGCCCTATTGACGGAGTTAAGGGGAGAGAGAGAGAAGAGGAGCTTACTTGATGAGGGTCGAGATCGTGCATGTCGTAGAGGAGATTGGAGATAAGAGAGGAGAGATCAGTCGTGTGTGAGAAGAAAAAATTGAAAACCTAAAACCCTAAATAGAAAGTCATTTATAGACGGAAATAAACTCCGTCATTATTTTAGCAATGGAATTAAGTTTCCGTCACCATTTTGGTGACGGAATTAATTTTCGTAGCTATTTTAGTGACGAAATTGAATTTCATCGCTAATTAAATAAAATAAATATCAATTTTGGTTAATAACGACTGAATCAGAGATGAAATTTAATTTCCGTCATTAAATTGAATATCAAAATAATTTTTAATCGCTAATTAATGATGGAATTTAAATTCCATCACTATTTAGCAATCAAAGATTATTTCAATCGCTAATTTAACAATGGAATTTAAATTTCACCACTAATTCCTTTTCTTACAATGATCATGCAATCATCACAATTCTATATCTTCCTTATACTCACATAATTAAATTAAACTAAACTAAACTAAATTAAATTATAATATAAGTAAATCAAATTTATTTAATATAAGTCGAATTCAGAGTCAATATTTTCTTCAGAATGATTCAAATTTCTATATTCAAATTATCACAGAAAAACTATTTGTTTCAATCTAAGTGAATTAGATATTTTCAGGTCCATTTCCTTTTGTCGATCAACATTATGATTAATAAAGGAAGATAATTTTACCTGACCAAATAATATTCTTCTATACGATGGATTGAGCCAAGGTTCTGAAAGTGAACGTACGTAAGCAATTTGAGCTTGATCGGTTGCATAATGCAAGTGTGGTTTGTGTTGAAAAATATTTATATTGACAAAAATGCTTTGCTTTTGTATAACTAAATTATACATTATTTAAGTTATCTAATTAATAATTAAGTAGAAAAATATGTATTTAAATGTTCCTGTTGAGACCACTTTTGAATTCGTCAGTGGCCACCTGGCTCACGAGATGACCTTGCAGGAAAGAGAGGAGGAGGAGAGAGAGAGAGAGAGAGAGAGAGAGAGAGAGAGAGAGAGAGAGAGAGAGAGAGAGAGAGAGAGAGAGAGAGAGAGAGAGAGAGAGAGAGAGAGAGAGAGAGAGAGAGAGAGAGAGAGAGAGAGAGAGAGAGAGAGAGAGAGAGAGAGAGAGAGAGAGAGAGAGAGAGAGAGAGAGAGAGAGAGAGAGAGAGAGAGAGAGAGAGAGAGAGAGAGAGAGAGAGAGAGAGAGAGAGAGAGAGAGAGAGAGAGAGAGAGAGAGAGAGAGAGAGAGAGAGAGAGAGAGAGAGAGAGAGAGAGAGAGAGAGAGAGAGAGAGAGAGAGAGAGAGAGAGAGAGAGAGAGAGAGAGAGAGAGAGAGAGAGAGAGAGAGAGAGAGAGAGAGAGAGAGAGAGAGAGAGAGAGAGAGAGAGAGAGAGAGAGAGAGAGAGAGAGAGAGAGAGAGAGAGAGAGAGAGAGAGAGAGAGAGAGAGAGAGAGAGAGAGAGAGAGAGAGAGAGAGAGAGAGAGAGAGAGAGAGAGAGAGAGAGAGAGAGAGAGAGAGAGAGAGAGAGAGAGAGAGAGAGAGAGAGAGAGAGAGAGAGAGAGAGAGAGAGAGAGAGAGAGAGAGAGAGAGAGAGAGAGAGAGAGAGAGAGAGAGAGAGAGAGAGAGAGAGAGAGAGAGAGAGAGAGAGAGAGAGAGAGAGAGAGAGAGAGAGAGAGAGAGAGAGAGAGAGAGAGAGAGAGAAGAGAGAGAGAGAGAGAGAGAGAGAGAGAGAGAGAGAGAGAGAGAGAGAGAGAGAGAGAGAGAGAGAGAGAGAGAGAGAGAGAGAGAGAGAGAGAGAGAGAGAGAGAGAGAGAGAGAGAGAGAGAGAGAGAGAGAGAGAGAGAGAGAGAGAGAGAGAGAGAGAGAGAGAGAGGGAATTGAAATATTTCGTGATAGATCACAAGGACTGTTGGGATTGTCTCAAAAAGCTTATATTGAAAAAATTCTAGAAAGATTTAATATGGAAAAATATTTTACTAGAATTGCTCCAATTCAAAAAGGGGGCAAATTTAGTCTTATGCAATGTCCAAAAAACAATATAGAACGAAAACAAATGGATTCAATTCCATATGCTTCTGTTGTAGGAAATCTAATGTATGTGCAAACCTGTACAAGACTTGATATTAGTTTTGCTATTGGAATGCTCGGCAGATATCAAAGTAATCCAAAAATTGATCATTGGAAAACTGCTAAGAAAGTTTTAAGGTATCTTCAAGGCACCAAGAATTACATGCTCATGTATAGAAAAATTAATCACTTGGAAGTGATTGGTTACTCAGATTCAGATTTTGCGGGATGCATTGATAGTAGAAAGTTGACTTTTGGTTATTTGTTTCTTCTTGGAGGAGGAGCAATATTATGGAAAAGTGTTAAACAATCTGTCATTATCTTATCCACAATAGAAGCAGAGTTTGTGGCATGTTTTGAAGACACAATCCATGCATTATGGTTGCGAAATTTTATTTCAGGATTTGGAATTGTCGACACTATTGCCAAGCCCTAAAAATTTATTGTGATAATTCCGCAACAATATTCTTCTCTAAAAATGACAAATATTCAAAAGGTGCCAAGTATATGGAATTAAAATATTTTATCATTAAAGAAGAAGTTCATAAACAAAGAGTGTCTATTAATTATATTAGAGCGGATCTCATGATTGCAGATCCGTTAATTAAAGGTTTACAACCAAAGATATTTAAAGAACATGTATATCGAATGGGTCTTGATTAACCCTTTGAATGATATATTAAGTTGACACTTTGATATCACTTATGCGTTTCTGATATACAGATATCAGTTTCTAGTTATGATGTGCACATTACTGTGTTATAACATGAATTGTTTAGAAACATTATTGTGGACCATTATCAAATTATATGTCCATTTATAGACCTAGTATGATAGAATACTGGTGTTTGTGGTATATAGAAGGAAGTATGTTATATAATGTACAACCGCTATAACCCACATTTAGTATTCTATTATATTAAGGTAATTATGATGTCTTAAGAGGATGAGTTTTTGATGCTTATAGTTATAATGCATCATACTTGAGGTTTTAATTTTAGACCAAGTGGGAGAATGTTAGATAATTATTATTATCTAATTAATAATTGATCTTAAAAATTAAAAGAAAATAACGTAAAACTAAACGTAACTTCATGCAATAGAAGTTACTAATTAAGTTAAACTCATCTATATATATATTATAATTATTATTATTAGTAACGGATGTAAATAATAATAATTATTATCACCGATGCATGATGGATGCATGAAAATATTACATGTATATTGGTCCTCTCTCTGCCTATAAATTGAAGATATTATAATGATCCATCATAAAAACATATTGAGTGTCTTCGGAAAGAAAAAAAGAGAGAAATCAATATATGCAAAATAATTACATTGCAATGGCTTCTTCATCAAAGCTCAAATATGTAGAACATATAGATTTCAAGATTCATTTCATTAAATAAATATTAATGATAATATAAAATTAACAAGGCCTGCTCTTAGCTCAATCTTCTCAAGTCCCTCATCCTCATGCCACATGAATAAGCAACCAATGTTTGCTCAATCCTCCCACTTCTCTCATCATCTCATCCTCACGCTATAGGAGTCAACGACCAGTATGGATAAATATGAAAGTTGTGATACTGTCTTCCAGCATTAGCTTATATGGGTCAAATGTGCCACACCCATGTCAGGTGTTGGAACTTCTCAATCAAATCTTCAACACGGGACACGATCGTGCCAAGTGGTACGATCAGCTTGTGTTTCCTATTGGACTTTCGGTGGGGATAAAATAGTAAAGTTCACGACTATGTATATTTTTGAGCCTTGGTCCCTTTTAAATTTCTTTGAAATAATTAAATTTGATTGATTCAATTAATTTATTTAATTTAATCGAATTTTTTTTTAGGAACGGTAGAAATGGATTACAAATTGAGCCGGACCTTCCTGTATTTGGAAAACTAAAAATTAAATGATTTTAAAAAAAAAAGAAACTGAGGTAACAAATTAGCGGTTATTATTGGACCTGGTTGTGTTTTTTGTGTAAAAAAAGCCCAGTAGTGTATCCATAAAATGATTTTTTTTTTTAAAAAAAAAAGAAACTAAGGTAACAAATTAACCGTTATTATTGGGCCTGGTTGCGTCTTTTTATGTAGAAAAAGCCCAGTAGGGCATTGATAAAGCCGCTCCTCTGTTGTTTCATCGCAAACGCTCCGTCATGGCGAAAAAAGACCGGCGACGCAAAGATTCCCCCGTCACCGCCGCTGACGCCGATGTCGACTTGAAAGCCCTAATCCGAACCCACTCAGTTTTCTTCGATCACCTCGTCGAGCTCATCCCCGCCCGCTACTACCTCCCCCTCAGCGATGACAGACCCTGGTTCTATGGCTTATCCAAGATCCAGAAGGCCGACGTCAAGGCAGAGTCCCGGGAAAACATTAAGAAGTCTCGCCGCGCTCGTTTCGACCCTGCCAAGTCCACCACCACCCTCGATCACCTGAAGAGGAACATAGAAGCCGCAAACGCGGCGGCAGACACTAGCGAGGATGAGGACGGTGAAGAAAGCGGCGAGAGCGAAACCGATGTCGATAACCCCCGGCCGGTGCTCCCCGAGGCCCCTTCCCTTACGTACGAGGAGCTCCGACATCGGCTTCACAAGCGGATCGAGGATCTCCGGTCTGGTCGCAACACCCGGCCGCAGCTTCTGATCAAGCCGAGGCCGGATAAGGCAGACAAGAAGAGTAAAAATAAAAAGAAGAGCGTGGAGGAAAAAGCTTCTACTTCTCTTGGAAAGGAGGAGGCGACTGAGTCTCGCCAAGAGAAGAAGAAAAGGAAGATGGCAAACCGCGATGGAGGCGTTGGTGCTCCTGATATCTCATTTGGGAAGGTCAATTTAGGCGGGGAGGATGATAGTAGGAGCAAAAAGAGGAAGCTTTCTAAGAAGCATCAGCTGGAGAAAGCGAAGAAGTTGGAAGAAGATAAAAAGGATCCTAAGATCTCCAAAAAGCATTCTTGGAAGGCTGCCGTGAGCAGAGCTGCAGGTATGAAGGTACATGATGACCCAAAACTGCTGAAAGAGAGCATAAAGAAGGACAAGAAGAGGCAGCAGAAGCATGCGGAGAAGTGGAAGGAGAGGATCAAGATCACGGAAAAATCTATGGCAGAGAAGCAGAAGACAAGGACAACAAATATCAAAGGGAGGATCCACCAGAAAAAGATGAGGCGTATCGAGAAGAGGGAGAAGAAACTGATGCGCCCAGGTTTTGAGGGACGGAAGGAAGGATATATCAATGAATGAGCCCTTGGGTAATGAAACTTTTACATGAATTAGAATTTTAAGAGGAGGTAATGGAGGACTACTCTTTGGCCCTTCTTGTATTGTCTAGCTTATAAACATCTTGCAATCTTAATTTTCTATTAGTCGACGTTCATTATTTATGCAAGCTTGGAGTGATTATCATTTGATTGCAGGGATTTGTAATTTTCTTTGGCTAACAATGGGATAATGATGCAACTTTCACAGAGTTATTGTTCTTCTTCAAATGCATGAAAGTTTCCTAAATTTGGCTGTAGGTTCACAGTTCTATAGTCCTTTAATGTATGGAATCTCCCTTAGAAAGGATAAGTATTTTTCATAGGAAAAACATGTTTAGAAGCTAAAGATTAATGTGACTGTTATAAGAAGTAAACTGCTTCTTTTCAGAAAAATAGCTTCGTTGTTCTAAAAGGATTATCATTCTAGATGATTGTATTGAGTTGAATCATGGGCTGGTCAATTTACCATTAGATGTAACTGATCTGCTTTTTTTCAGAAAAAATAGCTTCTTTGTTCTAAAAAGATTATCATTCCAGATGATTGTATTGAATAGAATCATAGGCTGGTCAGTTTACCATTAGCTGTAACTGTTATAAGAAGTAATGTGCTTCTTTTCAGAAAAATAACTTCTTTGTTCTAAAAAGATTATCATTCTAGATGATTGTATTGAGTTGAATCATAGGCTGGTCAGTTTGCCATTGGAGCTCTATTCCTTCTCTATTAGCTTGGCATTCTTTTTTAAAATAGAAATGTTACTGAACTGATAATCTTGTCAGTTAATGACTGTTTTTTGCACACATGTTTGGTGGCTCCTGTATCAATCCACCATTGCCGCAGGTTTGAACCTATGAGGTTCACTTCAGAAATGACGGCGCAAAGATCCATATCCGGTCCCTCGCTCATATTTGATTCTTGCTTCTTCTTTGGCTTTTTACACTCAGAAGATTTGTGACCAATTCGGTCACAGTTGAAGCATTTCCCAGAGAACATCTTAGATATGCCTCCTCTGGGTCCCATTTTGGAAGACTTAGAATTCTTCCGTTTTGAGTTTTGACCGTGCTCGATCACGTTGGCTTTTACCTTAGCCTGAGAGAACGATCGTTTGTCTGAGCTCCTGTTGTCTTTCATCAATCCGGAGTCGGATGATGAGCTCCTCGATATTCATCTCCTTTCTTTTGTGCTTCAAGTAATTCTTGAAGTCTTTCCAGCCGGGAGGGAGCTTCTCTATGATCGCTACCACCTAGAAGGTCTCACTCAGCACCATGCCTTCTGAGTGAATCTCGTGCAGGATCATCTGGAGCTCCTGGACTTGGCTGATCACTATCTTGGAGTCCACCATTTTGAAGTCCAGGAACCAGCCAACAACAAATTTCTTGGCCCCCGCATTCTCTGTTCTGTATTTCAGGTGTAAGGATTCCCATAATTCCTTAGCCGACTTCTTTGTGCAGTATACATTATATAATGAATCTGCCAAACAGTTAAGGATATAGTTTCTGCAAAGAAACTTCGAGTGTTTCCAAGCCTCCACAGCATTGAAGGTTTGGGCATCCAAAGTACCCTCAGGTACCTTGGGTGGTTCTTCAGTCAAGAACCTAGCCAGATTAAGAGTGGTCAAGTAGAAAAGCATTTTCTGCTGCCACCTCTTGAAATTCATTCATATGAATTTCTCTAGCTTCTCGGCATGATTGATTGGGACTGACCAAATCGATACAGTAGGAGTCGTTACCTGCACTTGTTGAGTAGTTGGCTCCGCTACTGTCATCTCAACTTGGTCTGCCGCCATCGCAATAGAAACAAATCTGTTTTAAGATTGTTTGTGAATCTTTGCCGGAGAGAGCAATGTGGTCGAGTCGCCGACTGCCGAGCAGAGTGGCCGAGTTGCTAAGCCGAGTGTCGAGTGTTGAGTGGGCGAGTGCCGAGTGGCGAGAGCCAAGTGCCGAGTGGTCGACTGTCGAGTGCCAAGCCGAGAGCTGAGTTGTCGAGCTGAGTGGCCGAGTGCCCGACTACCGAGAGTCGAGAGGCGACTGCCGAGCCGAGAGCTGAGAGCCGAGAGCCGAGTTGTCGAGCCGAGTGGCCGAGTGCTCGACTACCAAGAGTCGAGAGGCTGAAAGCCAAGTGGCGACTGCCGGGACGCCGAGTATCGAGAGGCCGAAAGCTGAGTGCCCGAGTGTCCGACTGTCGAGAGCCAAGTGCCAAGTGGTCGAGGCCTGCGTTCAACGCAGTTTCCTTAAAACAGATTTGTCCCCTCCGGCGGTGCTTAGAAGTAAAGACAGACGTCTATTTCCCAGGATACAACGACAAAACCGACAAGACGATCAAGCACAGATCGTTACCGACGAACCGTTACAAAATGTTGGTTGATGTGCTTGAGTAAATTCTGCCCTGACCGGTCCGACATTCAACGCACGCAGGTCGCGCTTGCACACAAGTTACCTTGCGAGCAATGCAATCCGGACCCTGGATTTGCACCCCCCCTGCGCACCCACGCGTGAGAGAGAGTCTCTCTCCTTGCATGTGTTCACAATATCAATGCTTGTGATACAATATAAACCAACCAAGTTGTCCCTCAACTACCAATGTGGAACTAAACTTCTCCATATGAGAATTTTCTCCCTCCTTCCATTTCATTGTTTCCATTCATATTTCCAACATTATATACATAAAGTCAGGGCACAAAGAAGATTGTCTCCAAATATTTTAAAAACATACCAAATAGACAGGCATGCACAAATAATATTATGAAGTCAACAATCGAATAAAAAGATACAAAAACAACAAACAACATTTTTGGTAATTTTTACCACAAAAATATAGGCCTGTAAGCCCTTCTGGCCACCCGGTCGCTTGCTTGCCTAGCTATTCGATTAAGGCTGCACGCACACCTGATCGCTCGGCCAGCGCTGCACGACCACCTGGCCAGGGCTGAGGTCGTGGTCGAGGTCGAGGTCGTGGCCTACCTCACTACCAAGGTCGAGGTCGCGATCAAGGTCGCGCCTGACCTTGTGACCTTGGTACAACTAGATCGTGGCCCTATTGACGGAGTTAAGGGGAGAGGAGAGAGAAGAGGAGCTTACTTGATGAGGGTCGAGATCGTGCATGTCGGAGAGGAGATTGGAGATCAGAGAGGAGAGATCAGTCGTGAGAAGAAAAAATTGAAAACCTAAAACCCTAACTAGAAAGTCATTTAGCGACGGAAATAAACTCCGTCATTATTTTAGCAATGGAATTAAGTTTTCGTCACCATTTTGGTGACGGAATTAATTTTCGTAGTTATTTTAGTGACGAAATTGAATTTCATCGCTAATTAAATAAAATAAATATCAATTTTGGTTAATAACGATTGAATTAGTGATGAAATTTAAATTCTGTCATTAAATTGAATATCGATATAATTTTTTATCGCTAATTAGTAATAGAATTTAAATTCGATCATTATTTAGCAATCGAAGATTATTTCGATCGATAATTTAATGACGGAATTTAAATTTCATCACTAATTCCTTTCCTTACAGTGATAATGTAATCATCACAATTCTATAATTCCTTATACTCACATAATTAAATTAAACTAAACTAAACTAAATTATAATATAAGTAAATCAAATTCATTTAATATAAGTCGAATTCAGAGTCAATATTTTCTTCAGAATGATTCAAATTTCTATATTCAAATTATCACAGAAAAACTATTTGTTTCAATTAAGTGAATTAGATATTTTCAGGTCCCTTTTCTTTTGTCGATCAACATTATGATTAATAAAGGAAGATAATTTTACCTGACCAAATAATATTCTTCTATACGATGGATTGAACCAAGGTTCTGAAAGTGAACGTACGTAAGCAATTTGAGCTTGACCGGTTGCATAATGCAAGTGTGGTTTGTGTTGAAAAATATTTATATTGACAAAAATGCTTTGCTTTTGTATAACTAAATTATACATTATTTAAGTTATCTAATTAATAATTAAGTAGAAAAATATGTATTTAAATGTTCCTTTTAGATTACCTTTTAAACTTGTCATTGGCCACCTAGCTCACGAGTTAACCTTGCAGGAAGAAGAGAGGAGGAAGGGTTTCGTGATCCTGCAAAAATAAAAAAGATGAGAATGAAAGTCAAGGGTACCTTGGCTCGGTCACTCTGACATTTAAGTCAGTGAATGGGCTGATGAGGGAAGGAGGAAGAAAGCTAAGTTTAATTGAGGGCGGGTATGGCGGATGCGTACCTGTAGCTGTGAAGAATGAGAGTTATATAAAAGGTGGTGCGAGGAAATACGAAAAATCTATTTTGTCTTTAATTAAGGAGAATATCCGTGCGTAGAGATTCTGTTAGAAGAAATGTCCCATCTAAGTAAGGAAAGGATCTCATTGCAGCCGCAATAGCGAAAAGACATCATAAAGTGTCATTATGATGCATTAAGAAGAGAGTAGATTGTCAGATTACGTGACCGCCTATATATCCTTCTGGCGACGACGTGACAGACTAAGGAAAAGGAGTAAGGTCGGTTGAGTATTAAGCAGGGCACTGAAGGAAGTGCGGTCGACAAGGAGAGACCGACCGCCAAGTGACAATGGCGGAGCTAGCCCAAGTAATTTACCTGGACTGATTCGAACTCTTGGACTATATCGACGGTATACCCTGGGCTAGTTCTTAAATTTTTTTCTCTCCTCCTTAAATTCAAGTTTTTTTTTCTTCTCGTCGTTGTCGGACCCCCCGGGCTATAGCCCGGGTACAACTAAGCATGGCTCCGCCCTTGGCCAAGTCCCGTGCCAACTCATCAAGTTGGAGGTGAGGTGCCGACCTAGACCACCTTCTGAGCAGAGCTCGGACCTCTCAATTAAGTAAAACACTGATTAACGGATCGAACAGAAGGTGAAAGACCTAGCACCAAGTCCAATGCAAGTGCCCGAGCTAGGATAACTCTGAGCCGAGTTGTCTACCCGACTCGATCGAGTACTAGATCAAAGTTGTCGAGCTGAGGGGTAGGGCTCGTTCAGTCGTCTCGAATAACATATTGTGGGTCATACGGGTCATCTGAAGTGTCCTCAAACTGGATCAAATCTTGACCTCAATCCGATCAGACTGACCCACAACATTAAACATAATACATAAAAATATAAAAATTTATATTAATCAACAATGTTGCCATATGAGTAACATGTATATGATTGAACTCACGCAAAAGGAGTATGCCACCTCGTCCAAGTGATAAGTGGATAAGTTTAAAGGTATATTTAAAAAAAATTATATATATAATTTAATGTGCCACCTCATCCAACTGTCTCTGATCACAAGCCAAGTGTCGTTGCTGTCGTCACACATTCTGAAACTCCATTCTATACGTGTCGACCGTAGCGCGGCCATGCAAAGCCGGCACTACAAAACAACACGTCCTCTGTTGCTTCTCTCAGTTTATTCTCGAGCGCCAAGAAATTAACATCGTCGAACGATCGAGGAGTTTGATCGATCCATCGAGCAGCCATGTCCGGACTTTCTCTGGCAGTCGGGCAGCGTCCGGACCAGGAAGCCACCGCGGAGCTCTCTAACGTGCCGCCGGGGCCGGCGAGCAAGGGCCAGGGACAGGCTGTCATCGGCAGCGCCATGGGTTCCCTCCGCGTGATCGAGCTCCAGCTCGTGGCCTTCATCATCGTCTTCTCCGCCAGCGGCCTCGTGCCCTTCCTCGACCTCGTCTTCCCGGCCTTCGCCACGCTCTACATTCTCGCCCTGTCCCGCTTCGCCTTCCCCGCCGCCGCCTCCGGCGGGGATGGCGGCGGGAGGGAGCTCTTCGAGGGTAGCAGGACGTTCCGCGCCTACGTGGTGGCGGGGACAAGCGTGGGGCTGTTCCTTCCGCTGGCGTACGTGCTCGGAGGCTTCGCTCGCGGCGACGACCACGCCGTGCGCTCCGCCACGCCGCACCTCTTCCTCCTCTCCTGCCAGATCCTGACGGAGAACGTGATCGCCGGGATGGGGATCTTCTCGCCGCCGGTGCGTGCGATGGTGCCGCTGCTATACACAGTGCGCAGGGTCTTCGTCATAATCGACTGGATCTACGACGTCTGGATCAACAAAACGCTGCCGACCAATGCGTCCATCAACGTAAGAAAAAAGAAAAACAACCCAAACATATATCAAACTTCACCATTCGATTATATATACTCTCCGACTGAATTCTGTAAATTTCATTTGGGGAACGATTAGGATGTGGCATGGGCGTGGTTCGGGAGGTCTCTGGCAACGGCTAATCTGCTCTATTTCTCTATCAACCTGTTTGCTTTCTTGATCCCGCGGTTTCTTCCGAGGGCGTTCGAGAAGTACTTGACAGAGAGGAAGGAGATCTACGCGAAGACGGCGGAAGACAAGATGGCGCGAGCGACGACGGAGCAGAGTGGCGGAGACAAGAGCGGCGAGGGCAAGAAAATGAACTGATCTCTCTGCATGCTTGAATTTGTTTAGTTACGTATTGGAACGCGGAGAGTTTCTGGCCTTTCTTCATCAAATAATCAATTAAGCTAGAAACTTGGTTTGTTTCCTCTGTTCTGCTCCCGTGAGAAGTTATGCTTTATTTTTTGGGACGTCATCGTCGTAGCATGAATCTGCAGGGCACTAAATGCTAATATAATAAAAGAAAAGCTAATAAATGTGTTTTTGGTAGTTAAATTTTAGAATTGTTCGGTTCGAGCGAGCGAGCGATCTGGCAGGCGAATTTAATGAAGAGGAATTATGAGCTAAATCTTGTTCTGTCTCTGAATCTCTGGTGTTCTGTACAAACCAGCTTAGTCATGCAAGAGGTGAAGATTATGGCCAAGAACTGAAATTGACAATAAAAAAACGCTTTTTCTCAATAAGAGAAGCATCTCTGGTAGAAATTGCCAACTGAGAAGAAGAGGAGCAGGGCACTTGTAACAATCCAGCTGCTGATACACATAGATGTAACAATAAGACGTAGATGATGGCGTGGACGAGAATGGAGGCGCCGCTCGTGTGGAAGTTGCCGAACTCCACCACCCGGCGGCTCCTCCCCGGGATCTGGAACAGCAGCCCCGGCGAAAGAAGTACGAACAACAACAGCACCACCAATACCGGTCCCCAGTCCGCCATCGCCACTCCGATGTGAGAATAGGGGAAAACGAAACACAAGCGCGACGGGGAATGGTGCCTTTGCAGTGGGGTGGAGTGGGGGTTGTTGGTTCTGGAACCATCGCTTTGTCCCATTCACACTCTCGAAGGTTTCGATTCGAAATAGAAACCCTAGTTAATGGCGTGCCGACCCAAGCGGGAGGATGTGTTGCTCCGCGGAGAAGGTTTGGTGATCGAGCTGCGCCATCCTTTAACGACTACGTGGATCGTGTTAATGAACCACGTAGTTGGATCAGGTATAATTATGGCATCTGTTCGCCCTAGATGCTGCGTTAGACTGTTGGAACCCGTCTCTTCCACATTCGATTCATTTTTATCTCCGGCTGTCTAGTCTCTTCCTCTTCTCCGCAGCAATCTTTGAAGGTCTCTTCTCAAGGCGGCGATTCACGGTTTGAAAGGCAAGATCACTGCAAGATTCCCAGAAAGTCTTTTCTTCAGCGTCAAGCATCGGTTTGTCCTTGTTTCCTTCCACGATTTTTTTAATGCTTCTGTTTGTGCAACAAAAACCCTTGATGTATGGAGCTTCTAGGATTAATATCTAGATCAAATGCTTGTTTGCTATGTTGGTCTTTTCGTTGATAAAGAAAATAATCGTGACAGGAAACATTGAGGAAATGTTGCAGGGAATTGTTAGCAAATGTTGGTATAATCGGAGAAGGATTTATCCTAGGACTGAATTCAATCAAAAGAAAAAGAAAGGAAAAAGAAATTGTTGCGCTTGCGTAGAAGGAGAAGTGGTTTAAGTTCTGTTAATGTGCTATCATGAAAAGTTTGGGACAAAGGAAGAGGTGGGGATGTTGTATAGATCCTGATTTTTGCAAAGATAAAACATCGACTTAAAGCTGTTGAATGGCTATGCCTTAGGGGTGAGATGTCTTGTCACAGCAACCAAGTGGTGAAATAGATTTATCCAGTTTAGCTTATTTAGCCCGTAAGACTTAAGAGCTTCACCAAGTTGTACCCCCTGCTTCTACTACTTGGTACTGAGAGCTTCTGAAGGTTTTCAAGTTAAGCAGGTGACATATTGGTACACAATGGAGCAAGGAGACAAGTGGCCTCTTAGTAAGACCTTTCTTCTGTGATAAACTAAATTATTCTCAGGCTAGGATCCCTCTTTAGATTAACCCCTTCTTCAGTGATAATACTCTCTAGTTGATGGATTGTGCAAACAGTGTTTCTTTAAATTGCTTGTTCATTGTTTTAAACAGATGATGATAGTAATTGTGAATTCTCAGATACTAACAAAAATGTTAACTTTTGGCAAGTCAGCACAATTTAAAGGAGACATACAAGTTCCTCACAAGCAAGTTCTATTTTGGGGCAGGAATTTAAGAGCTTTTCTTTAACCTTTTTATGATCGCAGTCTTGAATAATTACATATTCCTTTTTGTCCATGGCTTTGAGACATATTCGTCTCTTTTCCTACTTGTACATGTTCTTTGTGCTAGTCTTCATAAACCTTTTTGCTAGGTAATCCATAAATAATTATTTTGGTATTAAGATGGTGTTTAGTCTGTAAGACCCAAATGTTAAAAACTTAGTGAAGCAAAGCTCATGTGACCATAGTGACTAAACACCACTGCCAATTGGCAAGGAACTTGGATCTTCCTCTAAACGTCAAATCATATCTTTCTCACCGGTACCTAGTAGGGATGAATTTCACTCTCTTTTGTCCCTTCTTCCCCATCCTCTGTCAAGTTTGTTCTCCAGGTTTCCTCTGCTGCATGCTATCTTCTTCTTCACCTGCAATAAACAACAGTAAGAGTAGCAATTCCATTCTTCCACATATCTCCCATTCTTGCTTTATCTGTCTTCATCTCCTTCAGTCCTAACTTTATGGTAGTACTTTTATTCTAGTATCTTCCTTATCTTTTTTATCTCCTTACAGCATTGACCGTAGCTGCTTTATTAATCTTTGTTTGCTTGATCATTTGAATATAGTTGGAAGTTTTTAGATTACCAATGTTAGAAGATAGGTTGAAGGGAAGGCTTGGCGCAACGGTAAATTTGCTGCCATATGATTTGGAGGTCATGGGTTCGAGTCTCAAAAATACCCTCTTGCAAAGCAGGGTAAAGCTGCGTACAATAGACCCTTCCCTGGGACTCCGCAATGACGGGAGCTTCGTGCACCAGGCTGCCCTTTAATGTTAGAAGATAGGTTAAATAAAGCTGAGTTGATTAATTTCCCATCTCTTGATTGTTCCTTTGCGAAGGAACAAATGCTAATTATTGCTAGATTTAGGAATCATATCATGTTTGATTTTGTGCCATGGTAAATAGTATGTATATCTGCTTTAGATTGTGAAATGTCATCTTTGAGTTGTATATAAAGACAAGGTCACCATGTAGGTTGTAGATTTGTTAATGGTGCTACATATACTTTGATGTTAACTTTGATACTGGTTTTATGTCTATCATATAAGTTATTTGTTATTTCTTAGCAGAGTTTGGTAGAACACTTGCATACTGGTCGTTGAGCGACCAATCCAAGTATCATTATAAATGTAAAATAACATAAATTACAAAATATTTGTAAGTGTCTAATAATAGATACTATACTGCTATCAATTTTGGCATTTTTTCAATTGTAGATGTTGTTCTGTGCTAAAGAAGATGTGCTCTATAATAATTAATATGAATGTGGTAGACATATGTTTTAGGGTTAGTTTTACTATTTCATAGAATCTTTTGATCCCGCCTTCTGATTTTATCGATGTTTCTTCGTTCCTCAATAGGAAAGTGATTTGTTCCAATAAATTAGGAAAGACTGTGACAGTTATTATCTATCTGTTTCAGAATAATCTACCTAAATAAGGAAAGATTTACTCATTCAAAAAACGAGAGAAAACAACTAGAAATCAAAGTGTTTGTTAATGGATGCATGGAAACTTTGTCCGATGAAGCATTTGAGTATCAAATATATGACCATGAATCAGGTGTTACCCAAGTGATTCTTGGCTTGACCTTGATACTCCCATGCTTCATGTTGAGCATTTTGTATTAGATAAAAAGGGCAGCTCGGTGCATGAAATTCCTATCAACACAGAGTCATTGGGGGGGCCAAGGAAGGGCCTATTATACACACCCCGGCAGCATTTTGTATTAGATAGTTTCTCTAATACTTGGATTTCGCATTTTGCCTCTTCGTACCTATGTTTGCACCTTATGTTAGCATGAAAGGTGATAGGATTGTCCCCAAGGTGTAGCCGAGTTTGTACCTGAATGGTAGAGAGTTGTATCAATCAATGAAAAGTGATAGGATTCCCATATTCTGCACTTGGCTTATGGTCTCCTTATCATTGAGCACTAATGTCGCTTCATCTTCCTAGAACCTTTCAATCTTACCCCTGAGCTTTCAACAAAAAAGCTTATATGCATCTTAATTAGAGCATATTATATATATATATATATATATAAATTCTTTAAATTCATTCGAAGTGAATATTAAATACTATTTTAAAATTTATCTAGAATCCGCAGGAAATTTAAGAAATTTCCTTCCATTGATTGATCTCTTTCCATTCCGATGGCAGGTTTGTGTGACAATCTTAAGAATTGAAGATGAACATTTAAGAAATTGACAACTTTCTGCCCTAAACTATTTAGTGCAATTGAATCTGTAGTTAGTGCCTATAAATAATCGCCCTGATATAAATGATCTCTTATGCTTTTTCCAGGGGGTTTTAGTGGATTAGATCACCATGGCAAAGCACCATCCCGATCTTATCATGTGCCGGAAGCAGCCAGGGATCGCCATTGGTCGCCTGTGCGAGAAGTGTGACGGGAAGTGTGTCATCTGCGACTCATATGTTCGCCCTTGCACCCTCGTCCGTGTCTGCGACGAATGTAACTATGGTTCCTTCCAAGGAAGGTGCGTCATTTGCGGTGGAGTTGGCATATCTGATGCCTACTATTGCAAGGAATGCACACAACAGGAAAAGGATCGCGATGGCTGCCCCAAAATTGTCAACTTGGGAAGCGCCAAGACTGATCTGTTCTATGAACGCAAGAAATATGGATTTAAGAAAAGATAGATAAATTGTATAGGTTTTCCTTGCATTGTGATCATGTGTTTTGATTTCTAGGTAGATAAAGTTGATAACATGTAGCAACTTTCTGAGAACTTTAGCAATAGTGAATCTTTGAGATTGTTGAATTACCTATAAATCATTACAAGTGTAAACAATCTTGATTATTTGTTCATGATATGATCAAGAACAGAGGCCGCGTTCTTCATTTTGTACAAAGGTAAAAACAGATTCGCATTAGAACATCATTTTTTTCAAAATGTTAAATTTAAGTTTCTTCATAAATACATACTACCAAGAAAATTAAAGTTTCTTAATGGAAAAAGTAGGACATCAAATCTCTCTAAAAAAATGGGATCAGCAAATCCTCCATGAAGATCAATTTAGTATATGAAATTCCCGTCAATACGGATTAAGAAGAAGAGTATATTATACGCAATCTTATTAAATTATTTTTGGGACTCCAAACTTGTGACCTAATGAAAAATCTTCCATGGGAAGGAAAATTCTAAGGAGTGGAGTACACGCTCAGCATTAATGACCCAATGGTTTAATGAAAACAACGCTTTAATTCACACCTAAACTCGATTAATTTCTTTTCTAAATTAAGTAAAATTGTTCGTCTTCCGCTACGTCCTGATTAGGAGGCCAACCCCACCTACCGGCGCTCATCGACTCCGTTCGTAGCTGCGATTGGTTCCATGGCAGTGGCCAACCCCAACCGTTTTAGATTCGGCTATCGTTTAGCCCCAGCAACCATCTACCCGATTCCTTCTCGTCTTGGAATTCCATTTCTTAATCCAGTTCTGTTAAACAAGCTGCATGCCCTCTATAAATAGCTCCATTTGCTAATCCACAAGAAGCATCTTCTCCATCTCCTCACTGTTCTTGTGTATCACAGCAGAAAGGATCCATCCGTCTTCTTTAGCTATCGAAATGGTACTGTAAGCTCAAGTCGATCGAGTAGAAACAGTTACAATGTGTTCACAGTTTTTTTTGTTTTTGTTTTTTCTACGTTTGATGATCAGATTGTAGAGTTGAGAGAGAAGGTTGAGCTCGAGGTGAAGCAGGGGGAAGTTAGTCTGGTGCCCCCGGCGGAGGAAACAAAGAAGGGCCTCTACTTCCTGACCAACCTGGACCAGAACATCGCGGTGATAGTGCAGACTATTTACTGCTTCAAGGCCGGCGATAAGGGGAATGACACGGCGGTGGAGGTGATCAAGGAGGCTCTGGCCAAGGTGCTCGTGCACTACTACCCTCTCGCCGGTCGGCTCACCATCAGCCCGGAGGGGAAGCTCATCGTGGACTGCACCAGCGAGGGCGCGGTCTTCGTGGAGGCCCATGCCGACTGCGAGATGGACGACATCGGAGACATTGGGAAGCCGGATCCGGCCACGTTGGGGAAGCTCGTTTATAACGTTCCTGGCGCCAAGAACATATTGGAGATTCCTCCATTGGTTGCTCAGGTCCGATCGTGTTTTGATTTGATTGATGGTCGCAATTTGATTAACTCGATTGTTTGGTGCCGATGATCGTGTTCAGGTGACGAAGTTTACTTGCGGGGGATTCATTCTGGGGTTGTCGATGAACCACTGCATGTTCGACGGCCTCGGTGCGATGGAGTTCGTGAACTCGTGGGGGGAGACGGCGCGCGGCCTGCCGCTGTCGGTGCCGCCGTTCATCGACCGAACGGTTCTGCGGCCCCGCGACCCGCCGGCGATCAGCTTCCCCCACCATGAGTTCGCGGAGATCGAGGACATCTCGGAGTCGGCGGATCTGTACCAGAAGGAGGAAATGCAGTACCGCTCCTTCTGCTTCGACCCGTACAAGCTGGAGGCAGCGAAGCGCCGGGCCACGGAGGGCGACGGCGCGCTCGACAAGTGCACGACCTTCGAGGTGCTGGCGGGCCTGGTGTGGCGCGCGCGCACGGAGGCGCTGGGGCTGCGCCCGGGGCAGAAGACCAAGCTGCTCTTCGCAGTCGACGGGCGCCAGCGCTTCGAGCCGCCGTTGCCGAAGGGCTACTTCGGCAACGGCATCGTGCTCACCAACGCGCTGTGTACGGCAGGGGAGCTCTTGGAGCGGCCGCTGGCCTTCTCGGTGGGTCTGGTTCAGGCCGCGGTGAGGATGGTGACGGACGAGTACATGCGATCGGCCATGGACTACTTCGAAACCACCAGGGCGCGGCCTTCGCTGGCGGCTACGCTGCTGGTCACCACCTGGTCACGGCTGTCGTTCCACACCACCGACTTCGGTTGGGGCGAGCCGGTGCAGTCCGGTCCGGTGGCGCTGCCGGAGAAGGAGGTGACTTTGTTCCTGGCGCATGGGAAGGAGAGGAAGAGCATCAACGTCCTATTGGGGCTTCCCAGCTCAGCCATGGAAAGATTCCAAGAGCTGGTGAACGTATAATAATTTACACGTACGCTACGATACGAAGTCCTTCATCATCAAGGTTAATAATATATAATAATCAATCGAATCGATCTATATATACATTATATATATTTCAGTTGTTACTGGTCGAATATCTATCTGTTCTGTATATTTGTTCTTGATTGTTTCGTCTTGCCTGTCATTGGATCATAAGTGGTGTTTGGGGTGTATGAACCACAGTACTGTTTCATTTGCATAGCTAATTCATGTTTCTTTCTTTATTTTTGAAGGAATATTAATTTCTGAAATACTTATGTACAACAGAAATACATTTAACAACCGATTAGCCACCCACCTTTTTCTTTCTTTCTTTCTTTCTTTCTTTCTTGTAATGCTAGATGAAGCAGTCCGTACTGATGCAACCAAACTGCATGCCCTAATTAATTTTCCCCAACATTGTACCATTCCCTTAACTTAAGGGAATTCCCTTAAGTATCATTTTTGGAGGGCCATTTGAAGATCTCCCTCTCCAAGAAGTCAGAGGGACGGCCTACATCTTTTATTGTTTGGAAGAAAACTCAAATCGAGGCGCTATTGTAGCAAAAGATGGTTATATTTTTCTTTTACAATAAATATACGAAGGAATATAAATTAATCACGAAGTCAATTTATAATCAACTACCAAGTGACAAGGAGGGAAGAATTTTTTTTCTCCCAAATTGAGACGGAGCTAAAGCACTAATGGTAAATCCACAATTTATAATCCAAGTCCTAATGGATAGGGTAAATGTTGGATTTAATCTATATTATTTTATAGCAGCCGAATTTATATTAGTGTGAACAAACACTTTAAATAATCTAATTGATATTAATTATGAATCTATATATATATATATATATATAATTTATTAAATTAAATTTTATTATTAATGATAGATTATATTGATAACAGAATTAGATCCATTATTATATATAGAGTGTGGTAATTTGAGATCTTCACATTTTTCATTGGTGAGGGCCGAGAATATGGCACCACCATCTTAATTCCTTTAGGAGATCCCTCTTGTCTTCTATTCTAGGATCTCGGATAAATCTGCTGCATTTAAGTCATTTTTATTTTAACCATCCTCTTTTAATTTATTTAATTACTGTTATAATTTTCAATATTACTATATTTTGTGCATAATTCTTTTTCTAGTTCATATGGTTTGTTAGAATTTTTGATCTATAAAACTCCATTATTAGTATAGTACAGTAACAAATAAGAAGATT
Organism: Curcuma longa; assembly: GCF_044706935.1. NCBI lineage: Eukaryota > Viridiplantae > Streptophyta > Magnoliopsida > Zingiberales > Zingiberaceae > Curcuma > Curcuma longa. The sequence continues at coordinate 13,612,414 of NC_133862.1, read as the reverse complement.
CGCACTTGAATTTTAATAAAAATAAATATTTTAATGGTCAATCTTGAAATACTTATAAGTTATACTCTGAATTTACTCGATTACTCGATAGACAAATCAAAATGAAGACGATATATCTTCATAATTAATTTAGTGAAGGTTAGGTTGGAGACCTGAATTATTAAAAAAAATGTATGAGCAAAAAATTTCAATAGTGACAATCGCTAAAAAAATCAAATTCATATATGATTGGTTAGAATTTCAATTTAGAATTCATGATCGAGAAAATTTAGTAAAACACATAGGAGAATAAATATCAAGATCAGAACTTATAATTTTGATAGAGATGAATATTTTAAAAGTTAAACGTTTATAAGAGCATCTGCAACGCAGAAGCGTTATAACGCTTAAAAAAATATTAAAAAATTACATGGGACCCACCTCTGCCACAATAACGCGTTCATACCTTTGAACGCATTCCTATTCTCACTCCTCCACATCAGATTGGCTCATGTGATCACTCCTCCAGCTCAGGTGGTGAGAGAATAAAAAGGTATCTATTAACGCGCTAATAACGCGCGTTGGAGATGCTCTAAGGCAAATTGCTTTTCCCACTCCCTTGATACCGCACCCCCCATCCCCTCCTCTCTCTCTCCTATTCAAATGACTTTTATATCCTTTTTTCTTTGTTTTTTATTTTATTTTACTTATATCTCTCTCTCCTATTCAAATGACTTTTATACCATTTTTTCTTTATTTTTTATTTTATTTTACTTATATATATATATATATATAATTTTAATTAATTTTTATTTAGTTTTATTTTTTAAATTAAAACTGTTTATTATTTTTTCATTAATACTTATATATATATTTTTAATTTTATTTAAATTTTATTTAGTTTTATTTTTAAATTAATTTTGTTTATTATTTTTTAAATTTTATTTATTTTATTTCTTTAATCAATTTTGTTTATTATTTTTTTATCAAATTTTTTTATTTTTTATTTTATATAATTTTTAACATAGGTCAGAATCTCTTTCTTTTTTAAATTACCTTTCTAATTCAACACTTAAAAGGGAATCAATTATAAACAAAATTGATTAAAAATAAAACTAAATAAAATTTATATAAAATTCTAAAAATAAAGTATTGATAAAAAATAATAAACAAAATTGATTAAAAATAAAACTAAATAAAAATTAAATAAAATTAAAAAAATATCATATTGATGAAAAAAATAAAACTAAATAAAAATAAAAATATATGAGAGTTATTTTTAAATAAAATTAATTAAAAAATAAAACTAAATAAAAATTTAAAAATAAATAAATAAATAAATACAAAGAAAAAGATAAAACTGTCATTAGAAGAGGAAGTGGGAGGGGAGGCGTGCGCTGTTGGGGGTGGGAAAAGCAGTGCTCTTTATAAGTTAGGTTCTGAATTTAATTGTTAGATAAATCAAAATGAAACGGTCTATCTTTTAAATTAATGAACACCTGACTTTTTAAAAAGATCAATAATGACAACCATTAAAATGACCTAGAAATGCGTCTGGTTTTACCAATTGATTCTAGAGCAGTGTTTCGATCTAAAGGGAAGTCTTGCACTTCATTGGTGTTATCGATCGGAGGAATAACACACATCGTGAGATATGCATGGTTTGTCTATCAAGTATTTATAGAACCACAAACTACCATCATACAAATTGCAATATTTTCAAACAAGATTTTAATGAGAATAATAATGCGAGATATTGCAATTTAAGGAGGTGTTTGGTTTTAAGTTTATTTTTTCAACGGAAAGTTGAGGTTGAAAATATGTAAATGTATAGTTGGGATTGAAAAAAAGTTGAGAAAATGTAAATGTAAATGGAGTGTTTGGTGAATATGAGGTTGAGTTGTATTTTGAATGTCCATTTACTTATTTATACTTACTAAAAAAATTAAAAAATTCTTATATAATTTTTTACAAGGGTAGATGTGTAATTTGAACTTTCAAGTTGGGAAAAGGATCTCCACAAGTCCTTTTTGCCAACCCCAATTTCTGGTTACCCCAACCTCATATGTACATTCACCATCTAAACCCAAACACCTATCATCTGTCCATTGTACAAATTTCGAGAACTCAACGGAACATTTACATCTCAGGAACCTTAAACCAAACACCCCCTAAGTTTCGTTTTAAATGATGATCGCGATAGATCAGTAATTAATTAACACGTTCACGGTACGTAGTTTTGTTTTCAATTTTGAATTATAGCTAGATGTCCATTAGCCGGCGACGAGAGATCGCCGGCGACGATAAGCCTAGAAGGGCTGAGAAACTGGTAGCTCGGCCCGGCGCTGTAGCACCTGCCGAAGCCGGCGGCGCACTTGGGCGGCGCCTCCTCCATCTCCTGGTCCATCTCGCACATGACCTTGTGGAAGAGGTCGACGTCGCAGGGGAGCTGCAGCGGGCCGGGACTGGCGAAGCCGTACGCGACCTCCGCCTGGTCGAGCAGCGCCTGGAACAGCGGGTGGCCGATGCACTCCGTCCGGATGACGAACCTCTCCCTGTTCGGCCCGACGTGGACCGCGAACTGCCCCGACCGGGTCCCCGCCGCCGCCTGCGACTTGGACCGCCGCCACGGCCGGGCGCCGGAGGCCCCCGGCGGAGGAGCGCTTCGCCGGCGAGTCAGCGAACGGCAGCGGTCGAAGGCCTTCAGGATCAGGCTCCACCTGTGCTTCTCGCTGATTCTTCGCTGCCTCTCCATCTCATCGATCGGATTAAGAAAAACAAAAATTGACTGAAATTTAAGAACAAAAAAGTCAAATATAAAGAGGGGAGGGAAGGGAAACAGCTGCACTGGATGAAGGTTCCTCATCGCGAGAGAAGATCTATATGGAGTAGGCATCATTTCGGCAGTTAATAATTAATTGTTCTTTTTTTTTAATTTTGTTAGAAAATATTCAGAGCATGCGCAGCCATTATCTTGTTATAAAAATATTGCAATTATGCATTCTGTTCTTCATTTATATATTAATTTTGTTTGTTTGGAAGAAGAAAAAAAAAGGGAGATGGTGGACGGCGGTGGAGCGTTAGATTGCGCCGCAAGAACGCGACAGATGCGATTCATAATACCAGAGCAGTTGCACCGAAACCATTGACAAAATGGCCTACATGTGGGGCCCGGCCCACGTGTCCAGATTGTAGGGACACCCACGCAAAAGAGAGATGAATAAATGGTAATTAATTATGTTGAAAATGAAAGACAATGATGGTACATGTTTTTATTGTTTTCATTTAGTAGTCTAGATTTTATTACTTAACTATGGAGATGAGCTTACATGTAATTTAAGATATCCATTTACTCATTAACAGCATGATATTAGGTACTCGCTAATATTATTCAAGTTTTTTTTTTTTCTTTTGATTCTTAAAGGGCTTTTTACATACATTTTTTTTCAACCAGGATAATTTAAGATATCACATTTACTCATTAACAGCATGATATTAATATATAAGTATTATAATATTCGAATAATATTATATATATATATATATTAACGTTTAATTCTTTGAATATGATTAATATGAATGAATATATTTATTTATTTAATATAAAATAAGAATAAAAATAAAATGAATAATAGATGTTAACATTAAAATGAATATGAATATATATCAATAAAAAAGAGATATTGATATAATATGCATATGGTATGTATATTTTATATTTTTTATAAAAATAATATATGTTAATATTAAAATTAATACGGATGTCCACGAGCATTAATTAATGCAAAACCGTTTTATCTCAATCTAACTGCTTTTGCAATACCAAATTAACTCGCATCCACGTCAAAATCCAACATTCAACTCATGCTCGAATAAGCAGAAAAGAATCTAAATGAAACATCTTCAATATTTTTCTAGCTACTTCAGCAGCAAGGTAGAATTCGCTACTCAAGCGATCTCACACTTGACCTTACAATCATCTATGAAGAGGTAAATCGAGAAGTTGTATTAACAATGTATTAATAATTTAATACAACTAATTTTGTATTTGTCCACTTTAACAAATATACCTCGCAGTAACCAACTCAATCATGTCTCACAGCAATATTTTTCAATATACTTTGCAGTAATCAACTCAATCATGCCTCACAGCAATATTTTTCAAGCTACATTTCTAATTAATGGTTTATTTGATGTGAGATGATCTCTATTCGAACCTAAAACAGCAAGATTAAACTTAGTAGTATTGCATCATTATACAAATTTAAAATTCTTACTCTTGATAAAAAGAAGAAGAAAAAATACTTTGGGCAAACTGGTTTACTACAAAACTAAGCAGTTGTTAGCATTTTTAATATTTTTGTGCAAATATTTTTCTTCTTTTGAGCGGAATAATTTCTTAAATGGAATGCTTATCATGCTGTCTTCATGTCAATTGGGATAATAAAATTACGTTTAGCTAATAATTTGCTTGAATGGGGGCTATGTTTTATAGCATTGTTTTATTCTCTAAAATTTTCCGACCTCAACTTTCAGCATCGACATGTCCGACACTGTTGGCGTGGTGAGCCAAAAATGGATATGAACTATAAAAAAAAAAGGCGGTCCAAAGAGCTCCCGTCAATGAGAGATCCCGAAAAAAAATCGGACCACACATACTCTATGCATGAAGGAAGAATACCAGTTGAAACGTCAAAAGTCTTGTTATCCACCAAACTAGGATCCACAAATCATCTGAACAGTAAATGTGGTCTAAAGTATAAATATGATGATGAATATCAGATTGACACAGCCAAACATATGATTCGAAGATGAGATTAATGAGCCACACAAAGGATGATCAACCTGTTGTGATTTTGGAAGGCCAAGTCTACTAAAGCGATTAAACAAGTTTAAAGCAATCCATGATTATTCACAGACAGTTTTCTTAACTGTGCAAGGTTTTAAGTTTGAACAAAGCACAGAGATACTGAAGTTACATAGAGAAATTTACTCGACTTGTTCTGTCAGAGCTTGGCAAGAAGTGTGTTGTGCATCAACTTTGATGTTCCACTCTCTTTCTCCACCTCACTGACGCTGGGAGGCACATCGACAGCAGGGGAGCAATTGAAGAAACCATGAGGCTGCAAAAGTTTTGAACTGGCAATTAGTGATGGTAGAAGACAACCATCCCCTTTAAGACCAAAAAATTGTAGGTTGGTGACCTTAATTTCCATCCATCAATAGTTATAACACATACAGTGGATGCAAAGAGATAATCTACCAGGAAATTACACAGCTATAGCAAGCCGAGGAACTTCTTATCCAGCTCAATACTTTAATTATGAACTCGGAGTAAAGGCATTTTCACTTTATCGAAAAGCTAGGTAAACATTGTTTCAGTGGATGGTTAGTTTCAAGAAAACATTGGCCAAGTAACAAGAAGAGAAACGAAAATGATTTTTTTTTAAATGAATAAAGAAAGATGTAAAGTGCAAACTAGATTCACAGGATCTTTTGCTTAATGTAATTTTCTAGTAGCAGCGATGCTGATTGTCTAGATAACAAGACTGAAAAAATAAAAGATGAAGCAAACAACTACAGAATTCTAGTAATATTGAGCAAAGTTGACACCTAGTTATGAAAGCTTTTGCTTGTAGAAGGTGAAATCAGAAATACAAATAACAAAAGACTTCGTCGATAAAGGTGAAACATGACCAAGTCTGTTTCTATCAAAGCTATTTAATGTGAAATGAAGATGGCCAAGGTAATCATAAGGATCAGGAGATGTAAAGTAGAAGCAGCAATACCATGAGCATAAAACCAATGCGTTCAACAGGCATGACAGGCCAATCTTCCAACCTTGGGATGTGGGTGACTCCAAAGACATACCTGTAATCAAAACTCATCAGTAAGAAGAGTAGCCAACCTGCAGAACAAAATAACAACTCTCCCTAATCAAAGATCATGCATACTAGCCTGTCTCTAAGTAACAAAGTTTAAGAAATTTTTTTAATAATGTCAAGCCATACAAACAACAGAAGGTAGAAGGGAACTAACCAAAGGACAATGTCAGTTTCCTCAAGTGACCTATTCTTCTTAACCCAAGTAGCAAGTCCTTCATTTATACGCGGATTTTGATTAGGAAATTCTCCTCCTGGATACATCTCATCACGATTATATGGGGTAACCCAAAGGTTATGCTTTAGAAATGCAGCTCTTCTCAAAAATTTTGCCTCTGGACCAGCTAATGGAAGGCAATTGGGGCCAGGCATAAGCTTATAGCCAGTAGGTTGACCAGTTCGATTCACAGTCCTAGTGTTCCGTACCTGTAATTCCGAATAGAAGACATGCCAATTGTTTGATGTAAGAAAGGTAATCAAATATTAACTATAAAAAATCGTAAGTGGCAGAAAGCGGTCTCATTAAGATGTACCATAATCTATGAAATCTTTCATTCCCTAAATGCTATAAAAACTGAATGGAGCTATCTTGTTGATAACTGAGATGTTCTAAATAGCAACATCAACAAACAATGAACATAATTTACTGTCATCGCAGTTCAACTTGTACAGGCATTAGTTTCTTCATCTACTGTGATGATTGTTCTCATCTAAATAGAGTCCAAAAACTAAGTAATAATTTGATACTTGTAAATAATTTAGGACAAGTGACAGCGCCTCACATAGTATGCAGTTTTAAGCATTTAAAAAATTCAATAAGCGAATAAGGACATATCAATGTATAAAACAGTGAGGAATGTACAATCCAGTGCCGTGCAGAAGAAGGATTGATATCACGCATTGCCTGCAACTCAGATTTGAGAAGTTGTTCTTCAGCATAAAAGGCATTATTATGAATATTGTTGGGTCCAGGCTTTTCGACTTTGACATTTACCTCAACAACCTACAGGAAAGAGAATATATCATCCACACAATATCTAGTTTGTCATACCAAAAAAAATAGAATAATCTAATATGCTGATGAAAAAAAACAAACCATCAGGAAATGTATTTGGTATGACTGCCCCTATCATTTGTACTGTTTAAAACCAAGTGCACCAAAATTGTATATAGCTTTAGGAGTTTCTCAAAAGTAAAATTGTAGATATTTCATATAGAAAGATAAATATATGCACGTGTAGAGCTTAGAAATATACTAGAAACTATTCGTTATTAGAAATGAAATAGAGCATACATAGACAAACCGAGATTATGATTTTCCAACTACTAAATTCCAATATAATCATTTTAACCATTTGGATGCAGTAGTCTCATCGGTGGACAAGCAGTAATTATTCTGCATTACAACTAATATTATGGCAACAATTTCATACTGAAAAGTTGATCAGATAAATCAATATGTATGTCCCACTCAGCACTAACATAGAAAAAATAGGAAAGAACCTTGCAGAGATCGTGCCTCACCGCCATGTGATACGAAGGTTGAAGAAATCAGCTGCAGCAGCCTTACCACAGTTAAGCTTCTTGTCATTCCACAAATACCACATACGGCAGTATTCAAGACTTCTCTACATCAGACTTCATTTTTTAGCTCATGCATTCTACTAACTCTGAGGTTTTTTTTTTTTGCTTCATAACTTTGAAGAATGAATATCCATTGGTTGGGTTCCATCTTATAGCCACATATTTTGTTTTAGTTTTGAATTTTCTCTCCTCTAGAACCTGGGTCACAAGATAAGTCCTTTTCTTTCCTATAAACATTCTTCTCCCTCCCTCATAAATAGTAACACTGCTTAAACTTCCATGTGAACAAAATTTCTCGTACTTTACATGCTACTTAATCGGCTTCAGTTATTAGTTCACACCCATATAGATGCATTGCGTACATAGTATATATTGACAATATACTAAGTTAAATAGCAAAGCTTTGTGATGACAATAGGTACTGAACTCAACTAGTCCTATATTTGATAGGACCAACAAACAAGAGCCATCACTAAGCAATCTAAAATATTGTATGAAAACAATCACTATGTTATAAAGCTTACTTTCAATTTTCTTTTGTCCATCTCCTATTTCTATCCACTCATTCAATATTTCATATTTTCAGAAATTATAATACATAGGTCTATCTTACAAGTTATATCATTTATGAATCAGAATACTAGAACACATTCTTGGGTCTGAAAGTATACCAATTAAATAGTTGTCAGCTTTCATGCAACAACCAGAAAACTAACAGAAGTGAGACTACTCTCAGTTAATACAGTGGTCAGAAATACATACCGAGATGAATGTAAACCAAGAAGTTCAATAAAAATAAATTGAATATATGGTGCTTATTGTAACTTTAAGAGATGGTTAAAAAAACATGCATCAGTACTATAGAGAAATTTTGTAAAATCATATTAAAAATAAAGGAAGAAAATTGCAGATCAATGGAAAACAAAAAAACCTGATTGAAGGCTTCATTTGATTTACAGTCAACAGCCATATCCATACGAGCAACAAAGAAATGCTGATGAACTGGTGCATATAGTCCTGGAGCAATTGTTGTACCATATTTTCTTGATTCACCTGGTTGTAATGCTCCCAAACTTAAGATTCCAGTCAATTTTACTTCAGCCTCAATTTTACCATCCTGCATGAATTTGCAAGAGGGCTGTGATTTAAGATCAAATGATGTATTTCCATTGTTGAGTGAACTAAAAGAGAGAAACAAACAGCAGAATAACAAACTTTCTTCCAGCTTTGGTAAAAGAAAAATGAACAAAGAATTGTGGATGCCTACATCACTCTGAATGCAAATGGGGATAAAAGTTTGTTTTTACTTCACGTTCAAATCATTAATCAGCTCAGCAGCACTAACCATGTAAACATCTCCATGAATACCTATGGCATAATTTCTTTTTTATATTGTTATAGTTATCACAAGCAAAAAAAACTAGAGGTTATTTTCCAAGAGAGGTGCATTTTTGTTTTTTTGCAGGATTTCTGATGAGAAATATGCTCAGTGTAATTTATTAAACCTAATAATTGTAAATGCATTAGTTCAGAATACAGACTGTAGTTCACCAAAATATAACAAATTTGATAAGAGTTAACATAGCATCCATCAATAAACCATTGCAACAAATTTTATGGCCCAACAGGGAATGACCATATCTTTGTTTATGTTAAGTATTCTTTGGTCTTCCTCTACCCGTAACACTTTTAACTCTAGTTAACTCAATAATTCATCTGAAATCCAGTAGTCATCTTAACCTATTCATTCCATCAATATTGAGGAATAAACATTTGTTCTTATTTGAGGAACTTTTAGAACTGATCCTAGTATTCTACCCAGTGCATTACTTATGCACACACAAACCAAAATCCTAATCTGTTGTGTCATAAATGCTATTGTCCCAGTTATTTAAGTATTCTTTGATCTTCTTCTACCCTCAACACTGCAATTTTTCTTTTTCAACTGCAGTGTTCCCAACAAAATTTCTTTGAAGACAAATTAAAGAATCCTTGATGCAGAACCTTCAAGCCACTGTTAGCTTATTCCAAACTATTAATATGCTCCGTGTTAAGTAGCCAATGGACATGTATGTGAATGTTTCATTTAATGTTCATAGATTTACTGGCATTGTTTTGGATGCATGCATACACTCCATAAATGCAGAATCACATTAGTCCCCGTTGACCATCAAAAGGAGGTCAAGCCAGCACATTATAGCTATGCATATTATTCGTTCAGTGTGAGTGTAAAGCATTGTTGTCATTATTAGGTCTGTAAACAAACCAAACATTCATTAGCAAGGGATTTGGCTAGATGAGAGCTTGTTTATGCTTGTTCAACAAGGTCAACTAAATGAATAAATTTGAACAACTCAATAAACTAAATGAACAAACTTAAAACACATGTTCAACTCATTAATGTGCATAAACAACGATAAAAGTAGAGATTGAGAATTGTTCATGAAGAATATTCATGAACAATATCCATGAACAAAGCTTGTGAACCATGTTACTTAACAAAGCTCTTATCAAATCTATAAATAAACAAACAAAAAAATCAAAACAATTCAAACAATGTGTAATGTCAATCTCATTATCCAACCAAACAAACTTAAAAATGTAAAAGTTTCTTGATAACATCTAAACAAACCAAGCTCAAACCAAACTTGAGATGAAAAATATAAGTCAAGTCAAATCAAGCTTGAAAACCTATTTCAACAGCTTGGTTAGTTCTAGGTTTGATTGGCTCAGTCGCCCTTACCAAACAATTTTGAACAATATAAAGTTTGGTTAGAGCTCATTTATAGCCCTAGCCATTATAAAATGCTTCAAAAAAACATGAAATATCAAAGAAAAATCAGCCAACAAGCCAAAAGATGGCTAAGGAGATAAGGGCTAGGACATTCAGAAATTTATAATGCTGAAGTATCAGAAAGAAACAATCTCATCTCTCTAGCAACTACAAGTCTAGGACAATGAGTACAAGTTGTAAAATCAACTACCTGATAGAAGTGCCAGAAAAATCCATATTCATAGTTGGCCACTGTGCATATGAATGACACACTTAATCTTCGTGATCGCCTAACCTCTGCTAAGCCTGTCCTCCAATCTTGATGCTTCCATAAGATTCCATGATCTTCTTCATGCAAACATACACAATTCTCAATAGTTTCTACACCACCAGTATAGTTTGTAAAATGGGCATCAAAGTATTTGATGTAGCCCAAGCAGTCACATCCCTGGAATAACAAATAAATTATAAAGTAAAGCAAGAGCCATCAACAGATTATGAAACCAATTTTGTAAGGATAGTTTCTATAACCTTTTTGAGAGAATGTGCATTTTTTCCTAGGCCATCTTCACCAGCATCAAATGCATTCTTTCGGTAATGAGGTTCATTAGGATCTCCATAAGGCACTACCATCTCAACAAAACTTAATCTGTGTGCTATAGGTCTCCTTCCACGACTACCATCAATGTATGCCGCAGAATGTATCACCAATCCCTCCCTCGGGGTGAAGCCAATCCGGAAATTCCACTGTCAGCAACAGAAGAGAAGCTTATCAACTATAATGTTGGCAAAAAATTAAAGAGTCATAAACTGACTAGAATATATGTGATACAAGCACAAAGTACCTTCTGCCACTGCACAAAATAACCACTAATGCGAAAACTTGGACCTTCAGGTTGAAGAATATGTATAGGCTTCACATCACTTCGGTCAACACCTCCTCTTGTTTCTCCAGCAGTATAGTTCCTCAAAGGATCTGCTGGAGGTAGAGGGACTAATTTTCTGTCTTCAAATTCAATAACCACATTATTTTGAATATCCACAAGAACATAAATGCCCTCAACTGGACGTGCATAACCATTCTCCATTGGACAGTCACTCTCAGTTCTGCAAAATATTAATGGTTTTGCAAGTCTTCGACTAGGACCATCAGCATCGCTGTAGTAACCAACACACCTAGTCGCACAAGTCAATAGAAAATATAGTTAATTACAAGGAAACTAAAATAAGGTTATTCTCCCATTGTTTTTTAGCAATAATATCCTGGCTTACCAAGCATCAACCATTACAAGATCCATATCCTCCACCCCTCTCTTTCTCATTGCCTCTATGAATGAAGGATTACTTTTTACAGCAGCTTCACATTCTGCATATTCCATAGCATCCTACATTTGAATTTTGAATAACATTGGCTCATTAAAATCCAAGTTATAAGACAGAAAAAGCTGGTTCAGAACATGCAAGCAACCACACAATATCATGGCATAACAAAAGCCTACATATGTCAGTAGCAACTCCACTAACAAGTGAAAATGTGATAAGTTCACCTATTACCTATGGGCTATGCTTATTTGCTCATATTACCCTTTGTAAGGTCATCCATCCCAGTATTATTTACAAACTAGGCATCCATGGGGTCAAGAATAACAACACTAATTTATGAATTCTGAAAGAGTCAAGGTGAACCAGCTTTAAAAACCTTACAAATCATGAATGCCAACTTTATCTTACTTGTAACCTATCAATCTCCATCCATTGGTCATGGTTCGTGGCAAAGGCAGGGGCTCACTCTATCAAATCCAGGGTTCATTCTAGCAAGAGCCCAAACTGAGTTTCTCACTTTCAAGATTTTGGTAATCCATTCTGAATGACTTTGCAGTTGATTCTCAATGAGACATGAAATTTGGTTTAAAAACTATGAATCAGGAAATTTGCAGTTGCTGTTGAGCCATCTGTTTATGCACAACATGCGATAGTCAAATACATAGAGCAAGACTAGCCAAGAGCCACAAATCATCAAGAGCCAAAGTGTGCTTCCATTCACCGCCAAGCAAGACCTACAACATGCAATGCACAAAGACTTGCATGCACTATTTGGCATGCTAGCAGCTTACATATACTAGTATACTGGTCACAACATGCTAGCAGCTTGCATATACCGGTCACAAGATGCAAAAATCACAAATGAAGGAAAGACAGACAATACACATGTAGTGTAGAGATATCTAGGAATGGATGATCAGTCAGATGGTGAAATAAGGGAGAACGACAAATTTCAAATTATCAGATAAGTGACCCATTAACTAATAGTAAGTCAATGCAACTGTCATTGTGTAGTCAGGGCAATGAGGATCGAATTGTCTCATTCCACAGCACAAATGGAAATTATTACACAACTCTGTCATCGCTCAAATGACAAACCTTGATGGAAATAAGGTTGCTCTAGAGCATCCTGGTTACAATCAGTTCATCAGTACAACAAACTTCTGGGCCAGGTCAGGCATGAGCATTGCAGAAAAGTAGGCCAGATCAATCCCTGCATGCACCTGCCAGGCCCTGCACGCACATTGGAAAGGCCTTTATTATTACAGCTTGTAGCACTAACAGAGACAGTTGAAACGAACTTTTATGTGATGCTTACTTTTCTACACAAAATGATGAGTAGAAAAGATTTTCCACCAAACAGTTAAGTTAATACTCTATATTAGCCTTTTTTTTCCTTTTTAAAATGTTGGTTGCACTTATGTCTGCAAAGAAGGTTACTTGGTTTGAGTTTCCAATGCTTCTGCAGCTCACTGTCCATGTTTTATAAAACTTGGTAGTTTAAAAGTTGCAGTCAGAAACTTAAGAAAGTTAATGAAGCATAAAAAAAAGTTACGGCTGGGCAACCTGTTGGGTTCATAAGAAAGTTGTAGCCATCACCTACTATTGAAATAAAGAATGCATCAAGGTAACATCTAAAAAACACATACCATAGGTGGTTGGACATCAGGAACAACTTCAGATGAGATGACTTTTCCTCTGTGATGGCCACCTCGAGTTGCTGCATGCACTTCTGATAGTTCAACAATCCAAATGCTTGTCTCATTTGACTTTTTGTTATATACAACAAGCCGTGCCCTCCTAGGAGGAAGCTTACTGGGGATGACAGGAGAGCCTTTAGTTCGGGGCAGTAATGAAGGTTGAAATGGAGGGAAGTAATAAGCATCAGCCAGTGCAACAATATTTTTCTCTGGTTCCAACAGTACAACTTCGATGAACCGCATACTATCTCTCACCTGACAGCAAAAGTTCAATTCTTAATGCCAAATAATCCATCTAAAGCAAATATTTATCAACCAAACAGATAATCTAAATAATATAATGCAAACCTCTGGAGTTGCTCCAGCAGCTCGAACTGTTGCCACTGCAACAGATATTTCAGCAGCAGATAATGGATCCAGAGGGTGTCTTGTCTGAGCCCGCATCATAACTGGAATTCCTGCTGTTAGACCAATGGACATCTATGAATCAAACTAAGGATAAAAGATGAGGAACCAATTATCATGAGCAAGAGAAATATGCATACAGGTGGAACAAGACTCAACATGAAGCAAGCAACGAAGGAAAATTCTAACAAATAGCAATAAAAAAATCAAGAAAAGTTTGTATCTAAGATAACCAAATGAAGCATTTCACTGGATTTGTCAACACACATCCCAGGAATTACAAGAGGTATGACTTGGCAGGATTAAGATCATACAGGTCAGGAGAAACAACTGCAACTTTCAAATCACAAACAAACAACCAGAAGAAGAATTTTCTTGGCTTATCCAATGGCATCCCACTGCAAGACTTAACTTTCGGGTCCAATCAGTAAATTGCTCACTTACTCGGATATAAAACATCTTGTAAATGAACAAGGGCATTGGACTTTCCTTCTTCCAAAGAAACATTTGTGAAAGGAACTGATGCTCCATAGTTCACATTGTTAAAATTCTTCAGTGTCTTACCATCTTGGACGGGGGCACTCTGATGGCATTTCCATCACCACAAGAAAAATCACACAGGCTGGATCAACTAGGAAAACTAATTGTTCGCAGCATACACAATGCTAGGCTTGCAGAAAAAGCTTAAATAATTATTCAAAGAAGAGGTTATGGGTTCCCCAGCTTCAGGAAGTTAACGTTGTTTATTTTTTACATCATTTTAAATTTTTTTACAGCCTTGTCAAAAGCTACAGCCAAAGAAGATGAATATGTAATAGGTTATACGACGGAGACAAAAAGTACAGAGGGAGTTTCATATAGTTTCATATGGAACACATGCCAACTTTGTTGTATTTTGAAGTCAAAATAAAAATCATTGAATAAGCATAAGAAAAAATATGAAGTTATTTATATACTTGTATTCTCAGTACAGGAGATAGTAGATACAATGATTAAGAAAAAATTAATATTTTATATATACAAGAAACAAAATGGACAGGAGAGAAGACAAGATGATAGAGAATTCAAATTTTAAGTTATGGTACACATAAATGAGTAAAATAAAAAATGGAATAGTATTGTTGTTTATAGTTCGTTAAAGAATGAAATGGTAGGAGTAGTTAGAAAGAGGAATAGTATTATAGCTCTTAAAATAGTGGTGGCGAAAGAAACTATTAATATAATTAATATATATGCACCTCAAGTAGGGTTAGATGAATACACGACTCAAATATATATGCCCAATATAAGCTAGTAGTATTGGATATACGCCTCAAATATAGTATCAATAGAAGGAAAATATGCACAACTCATAAAATTAAATAATGAAAGTTAAAAGATGGGAAACAAATCAAATTTAAAGAGAGGGTAAAAGTACAAGTATTAAGAGAAATATATGATGACTCGAATACCATATGGGATAAGATGTTATCAAAGTTAAAAATAATAATCAAAAATATACTCGATGAGTCAAAAGGACGTGACCACTAAGTAAAGAATCTTAGTGGTGAAATGAAAAAGTACAAAGTGAAGGAAAACAAACAACTTATAAGGTATTATATACTTGTAAGGACGAGAAACATTTTTAAAAAATATACAGTAGTCAAAAAAGAAACCAAAAAAACAATGAATGAAACTAAGAATGAAATTTTTGAACACTTATATCGAAAATTGAATACAAAAAAATTATTTATTGAATAATTAAAGTAAGAGAGAGAAAGATAAGAAATCTTATTCAAATAAGAAATATTAAAAATGAATGTAATAGAGTACTAGTAAATAATGAGGAAATAAAAGAGCGATGGAAGAGCTATTTTCATCAACTTTTTAATGAATATTTAGCTGACCAACTTAACTTAGGTAATTTAAGTAGGTCAAATAAATATAGAAATTTAAATTTTAATCGTAGAATTGAAATTTCATAAGTAGAACAAGCTTTAAATGGGATGTAAAATGAAAAAATAATTGGACCATATGATATTTTGATAGAAATATGGATGTGTATAAAGAAACAAGGTATTTAATGACTTACAAAGTTATTCAACCTGATATTGAAAATTAAAAAATATTCGATTAATGGAGGGTAAATACTTTAGTTCTCTTATATAAGAATAAAGGAGATGCACAAAATTATGTAAATTATAGGAGTATTAAACTAATAAGTCATACCATAAAATTTTAAAAAATAATAATAAAAAAACTAAGAAGGAGACCACAGTAATCGAAAATTAATTTGGATTTATGTCAGAAAGGTCGATAATAAAAGCTTATACATCTTCTCGTACAACTAATTAAAAAGCATCAAGAACAGATTTACATATGTCATTCATCGATCTAGAAAAATTTATTATAGAGTACCAAGAAAAATTATATAAAGAATTTTAAAAAAGAAAAGCGTTAGCATAATGTATATTGAATTAATTAAGGATATGTATGAGGATGTAATGATAAGAGTGAAAAACTTCAGACAAATTAACTGAAGTGTTTTCTATACAAATATGGTTACATCAAATATTAGCGCTAAGTCCCTATCTTTTTACATTAATCATGGACAAACTGACTAGACACATCTAAGATACGATACCACAGCATGTTGTTTACAGATGATATTATTTTGATAGATGAAACACATGAATGAGTAAATATTATACTCGAATATTAACGGAAAACACTAGAAGTGAAAGATTTTAGATTTAGTAGAATAAAGACAAAATATATAAAATTTAAGTTTAGTAATATTTGATGTAGTGAGACAGTTGTTAAAATAAGAGATGATGAGTTATTTGTAACTATAATTTTAAATACTTAGGATCATTTTTGCAAAAGGATGGAGGGATTAAGAGTCTTACATAGAATACAAACAAAATGGTTGAAATGGAGGAAAACATCAGGTGTTCTATGTGATCGTAAAATACTTTTAAAACTTAAAGAAAAACTTTACAAAACAATAATTAGACCTACTATGTTAAGTGAAATTAGATGTTGGGCTATAACTCGAGCACATGAACAGAAGATGAGAGTTGCAAAGATAAGGATGTTAAGGTGGATGCGTGGACATACAAAGATAGACAGGATAAAAAAAATATATTAAAAATAAAATCGAGATTGCACGCTATTGAAGAAAAAACTCAAGGAAACACGTTTAAGATGGTACAGACATATAGTTAGACGACTAATAAATATTTCAATTAGACAGTGTGAAACTATAACAAATATGCGCATCAAACAAGGAAGATTAAAAAAGACTTGATCAGCAATAATAAAATAAAATAAAATTTATTTAAATATAAAAGATGATGTAATGGGCGATAGAATCCAATGACATAGAAAGATCCCTATAACCGACCCCATCTAGTGGGATAGAGTTTGATTATTGTTGTTGTTCTCAATACAGATGTTGTGAACATCAAGCTACTGGGATTTTATAATTGTAAATACAACTAGTTACAGATGCATCTAGCATAACTACTCAGCCTTAGAATGAAACTAAAGGTACAACTGGCATATTATATTATCAACTAGTCGTCAATTTATAATATACTGTCAGCTCATTTAACTTTGAAAGAGATTTGTGAATATCTGAGGCTGCTAGTTTAGCAAACGGAAGGATGATCCAAGCATAACCTACAATCATATAGTGGAAAATCCTATTTCCGCTTTGAATATGCCGTCTGACTGGTCTGTTTCATTGTTTGGCATGTTGTTCCATAGTCATCCATTACTAGATAACCACCATAAAATCAATGGTATCATCCTCCTCTTGGCATATCATCTTTCTCGGAATTATCAGCAAAACTCCTATCAAAAAGTACCTAATCAATAAATTATAAACTCAAGAGGGCCACCAATGTTTCTGGTGCCTTTCCCCCGTGGCACTGTATTGTTCAAGGACACGTTTTTCTTGCATAACTATGCGAGATGGAGTCCCATCCCACTATTCATGAAAGTTAATGGAACTTTGTCATCTTCTTTCACACTGCTCTCCCTCTCCTCAGCATCAGCACAGTAAGAGTCCAAACAACAAAAAGTAAGAGCACGTAACAAGAGGGAAGTTTCCGAGGGAAAAAAAAAGCAGATCACCTTTCGAGGACGTCGGCACAGAAGGGGTCTCCTGGATATCCTCCACCGGAGCAATCAGCGAGGCTACGACCTCGATGGGCGGCACCTCGGCGCGCTTCTCGCGATCCGGCTCCGACGCCCATTTTCGTCGGACGGGACGAGAGACGGCTCCTCCTCCTTTGGCGCCGACGACATGGGATTCGTCAGCGTGGCAGAAAGGCGTCTCTTTTTCCTGAGTTGCGGCCATTGTAGTGGGTTGGCAAGCGCTCCGAATCCTCCGTAGTATCCCTCCTCGCTGCTACTGCAATCTGACATGCAGCGCGCCTCCGTGGCCGTCCTCTCGCTCGATCCCTGCCGTTCCCCGCCCTCCCCTTGACTCTCTTCGAGGCCCAAGACGTGGTTTGAGGTGGAAGAGGAAGCCACAAAACTCGAAATTATAGAAAGATGGAGAGATATGTCTCTTTCCAAAGGAGGAGAAGGAGGATTTGGAAATCGGCAGGGTTTTTTTTGGAGGTTGCAGAATTTGAGGGCAGAGGAAGAATGGGAAGGGGAGCGGTGGAGCGGATTTATAAAGCTGGCGAAGCGGTACGAGGTAGCTTACAACGACCGGAGACCTCGAGAGAACGCAGCAAATAAATAAATAAATAAATAAATAAATAGTGTGGAGGTAGCCGTACTTATTTGGTGGCCTATAAAAAAAAATTAAAAGCATATCATCACTTTAGACATGCCAGCAAATAAGGTATTTATTTTCACAATTAATTAGAGAGATTAAAATTAATTATGATATATTATATTAATTTTTCTGATAAAAAATAATTAGTCTTTAAAATTAATTATTCATATTTTTTAATTTATTTGGATTGAATTTACTTTTAAAATTAATCGATTTAAAAAATTAAATATTTAAATTATTAAAAAATAATTAAAAAAGAGAAAAGAGAAAATAAAGCCAATAAGGTAAATTTATTTTAATTTTTCATTGCCAATAAGGTAAATTTATTAATAAGCAAATTAAAATTAATATAGAATTTCTACCAAATAAAGCCACCTTGTTTTGCTCCCTCCCTCTTGCAAGTTGCAATTAACATTGATTTAACAACATCGAGTGTCACTTTAATTATAATTTCTTTGATTGTTCCTCTTATATATTTTTTTATAACTTAGATGTTCTTTTTATAACTTAGTTGTTCAAATCTTAGAGAACGAGAATTTTTTTTTAATCTAGAAATTAATTTTTAAAATATTATTTAATAAGATTCATTTTGATCCTCGAGTATTTAACAATTGCTCTACACTCCCAAAAAACACATTGTTCCTCCTATACTTGAACTGATCTCTCGCTGATGTCTCAAAATATAAGGGGTGTTTGGTTTAAGGTTCCCCAGATATAAATGTTCCGTTGAGTTCTCAAAATTTATATAATGAACAGATGATGGGTGTTTGGGTTTAGATGATGAATATACATATGAAGTTGGGGTAATCAAAAATTGGGGGTTGGCAAAAAAGACATGTGGAGGTCCTTTTTGCCAACCTGAAAGTTCAAATTACACATCTACCCTTGTGAAAAATATATAAGGATTTTTTTAATTTTCTTAATAAGGGTAAATAAGTAAATGGGCATCCAAAATACAACTCAACCTCATATTCATCAAACACTCCATTTACATTTACATTTTCTCAATCTTTTCTCAACTCCAACTATACATTTACATATTTTCAACCCCAACTTTCCGTTAAAAAAATACAACTTAAAATCAAACACCTCCATAATGTTCCTCCTATGCCTTCACTTCTAATAAGTAAATATAATGTTCCCCCATGCCTTCACTTCAAAATGTACATATAATATATAGAGGAATATTATGTTGGACATCATTGGTGAACATCAAATGTAAAAAAAATATTTTTTTTTATTTGTACTTCCTTTAAACTAAATGCTAAACTCTAAGAAAAAAAATTACATTTGGTACTCACAAATGATATCTAATATATCAAAATCTTATATATATAATAAATGAATTGATGGTTCCAACCCATTTAATCAGATAGGTAATTGGCCTGTCTGCCCGAGTCAAGTATATGTAGATTCTATCTTACTAGCTTTGTCTCGGGGCATTGTTAAGTTGGTTATTACGGAGCAGACTTATTGAAGTGGACAAAGGTTGAATCTCGACGAAGCCGAGGCAATGCTCTCTCCGTAGTAGTCAACTGTAGTTTTTCGATTTACTTTTTCACAGATGATCGTGAGACTGACCATATAAGCTATCAAGATGATAAATTTTAACTTTTACTAAAGGAGCAGAAGAGATAATGGTCATTCCATGGAGTTAATTCAAGCTTCTTTTGCGAGGGTAGTATTTTGGCGTGTGAAGATTTCAAACTTGTCTTATGCTTTAGGTCAAATACAACTTCATTAGCTAGTTTGCATGATGCATGATACTAGCGCTGTCTTTGTTGTTGTGAACATGTATCCATAATCAAAGTAAATACACAGAAATTCAATGCTAATGAAAATAGAATTTTAAGTGTGTCGGACCTTCTATTCTATTAAGTCTAATGATATAATAAAAGTATCGGAAGAAATTTCTTATAAAATATATTTTTCTTATAAATAAATTTGGGATTCTGAACGATGCCAGATGGATTAGTCTGTAAGGGGTGGGGTCAGGTGACCACCATCCTATCGGAGAGGGACAGATTTACATGGAAACTGGTGGGATCACACTCCCCTCCGCCCTTACATTATTATTATTATTATTATTATTATTATTATTATTATTATATACGATTGGTACGATGGTAAAATTTAATTTTTTTTGTAAAACTATGCTCTTTCTCGATCCTTACATGATTAAATTAATTTTTATTATTGCATTTTTATTACATGCGAATTGGTGGGGTCACAGCTCCCCTTCTCTCTCTCTCTCCTCTCTCCCCCTTGCATTTTTTTTTTGTATTATATATATATATATATATATATATACAAAAGTTAAATGTGTACGGTTGGTTTGATGGTATAAATTTTTTTTTTTTTTTACGCACGACTCCAGTTCGAGTCATCTTGATGATTAAATTATTTTTTATATTATATTTTTATTAGTGAAAGTTATATAGGATGTATAATAATTATTTTCATCATTTAATATACAATCCTTCCTAAATTTAAAATGATCCCTAAACTTAAAATTTTAGATTCGCTCCTACTGACATATTAGAAAATTCTCAATCTAAAGTGTATTGTATATAATCAACCTACAAACCCACTAAAAAATAAATAAATATATATATAATATTAAAAAATTTAAATTTGAGTTGCCGATTATGCATCAACCCACATTGAGTTTTATACTTTAGTTTTAAGTTTTAGATTTTTTTTCTTCTCAATTTGCATATCAACCTGAGCCTGCCAGCAGAGATTGGCTTGTCTGGATCAACAATCCGTATGGGTTGGCTCATTTAGATCTATTTTTAAATAAGTTGATAAAATTTTAATATAACCTACTTAAAATTTTTTGATGGGGCAAATCAATTTGACAATTCCAATCTAAATTAACCGCTTTTGTTAGAAACAAGAGCACGAAAACTTTGACTGAGTCTTCTTTTCTGTAGCAGTGTCCCTTCCTCACTTATATTCTGTTTAGATGGGGCGAAAGAAGGTTCATTAATGAAAAAGGAAGGAATTAAGGAAAAATGATGGAAAATAAAATATTTATGTCTTCATTGTTTGGAAGGGAGAAAAGGTTAATTAACATAACATATATTACCTTATTTGAGAGAAAAGGAAGGAGAATGAATATTAAATATATAAAATTATAAAAATATCTACTCTTCTTAAAATAAATCTATATGTGAAAAATATATATATATATATATATATATATATATATAGCTTATTAAATCTATAGATGTAAGATTTTTACTAAAAAATTCTGTTGGTACATGTAGAAGTTGAGATATGGAATACCTTAAAAAAAGACAATATATACTTTTTGGATAAGTCACTATCCTGTCCTTGGAGTAGAAGAAAAAGAAGATTAAGTTTATTTGTCTTTATCCTCTTGAGTCCTGTCCTCAGAGAGATATGCGATAAGAATTGATGTCGACATATCGTAGAGTGTGAGCAGTTAGACATTGGACGGTGATGACTTACGTTGTGTCAGGAGCACGGTTTCTTACCTTTTTTTCTAACTTGATGACCTCTTGGAAAGCGTGAGAAATTTCTGATGATTAAATTAAAATTATGGTACAAACTAAGATGAATCATAATCACTTTTTATTTTTATAATAGAATAAGAAAATACTCCTAAAAATAAAGAATTTAAGCATATAAAAAAAATGATAAAATCCTAGTCAGTCTCATGGACTCAATCCCTGGGGATGGTCAATCCGGTCCCACGGAAGTTTCCCACTGACCACCAGGGTAAATCGGGAAGCGCATACGGCGGTCAATCCAGATGCCCAACATCCTTTGATTACATTCCTCATTTGGAGAAAAATTCTTGCAAATACACCGTAGCTGGGGATCGAACCGTGGGTTCTTAGGTCACAACCCAGATGTTCTACCGTTGCACCATTGCCCCGGGGACAATGGTAAGGTAGTAACTCATCCAATTAGATACAGAATTAATTAAAACTTAAAAAACCATTCATATTTGTATAATTGTATTAATTTATGCTCGTAAAGAAAAAAAAAGTATTTTTTTCATCCTCATTGAATTTCCTTAAATAAGAATCAGATCTCAAGGAGGAAGGAAGGTGATCTACCGGGGCGGTGACGAGATCCAAGCAGACTGGATAAGGATAAGCGGGACTGATGCTGTGATAGGAGCACCCACTTGTTCGTTCGATTATTTATTATATGTATTATTTACTTTTTTTTTTTCTATAATTTATTAGCCAGAGCAACTGAGCAAGTGCTTAACACGTGATTATGACTAATTTAAAGATATTAAATCCTCACTCCGATGCAGATTGTTTGTTTTTTATTTATTATTATATTATTAATATTATAAGATAAAGATAAAAGGACGGCTCTTTTGACGCTCTTGTTTTATTTATTCTTAAAAGAGCGACTTGTCCCTCCTTTCTATATTTTATTTCTAAAAATTAATTTTATATTTAACATTATTATAATAATTATAAATTCATAATTATTAGAACGTAGACATCTCAACTTCGATCAATATAAAAATATATATATATATATATATATATATATTATAATAATTATAATTCATAATTATATAAACTCTTCCATTCTAATTAATGATCAATATTAATAAATTGTATTGTAATAATATTTCAAATTAATATTATGTTATAATAGTAATTAATATTAATTAATACATATCAATATCATATTATAGCTGCATGCTACAACATAGATAGATATCATATTATAACTTTATTTTTGATTAATATAAATCAATATTATTTTATAATAATTATGAATTTGTAATAATTAATAATAGCATAAAACATAAGAATAATTTTGTATATAAATATGGGATGGAATGTTTTTTATAATAAATTAAAGACGAGGGTCTCTTTGATGATTTCAATAAAAAAAATGACGTGTTTTTTTATAAAAAAAAATCATCCAATATTATATAATAAAGAACGCCATGAGGAATCCAACCGGACGGCACACGGCAGCGGGACAGAGGCATTAGAGCTGGCGTCAAAAGGAAACGTGTTGTCGCTTTACCCAAGCAGTCTGTTGGCCGATTTTCCTCTTGGATTTTTCCCGAAAAGAAAAGCAAATTATTTGGGTGTGACTCAGAGGAACGTGACGTCCCATACTAAACTATTATTATTCCTCCATCTCCATGATTAATATGCCATGAGATATTTCTGGAGTTTGAAATAAACGATGAATTTATAAAAATTTTCTTTTATTAGTTGTTAAATTGGATCGTCATTTTTAATTTTTTTAATTTATTTTAATAATCGATAAAAAAATTTATATATATAAAAATTACGCCACGGGTCCACTCAGCTTGGGGCCGAGGCAGTCCCGTGCTTATCTGGGTGGAGTCAACTTATCCATGGCCCCCAGACAACGACGTGGCACCACCCACAAAAAATAAAGAAGAGGAGGAGTTAAAAGCTGCCAGTGAAAGGACACCCGCAGGGCCAGCTGGATGTGGACACACAGGCAGCAGTTTGGTGGCTTTTTGTGCCACCAAATATTATTTTAAAATATAAAATATATATATATATATATATATTAATTTATTTATATAAATTATAGTATTGGAATTAGGAATTGGAGGACAAGGATTTGATGGGAAGTAAAGCAGGTCGGCAGAATTGTGGGTCCCTGGAAATAATTAATTCATTTAATATGTTTGTTTGTGATTTATAATTATTCTAAAAAGGCTTAATTTCTATTTTTCATTGTCGATCGCCCTGATAAGACATTTCTTTCAAATTACTTTAAGACTTTTAAAATTAAAATATGTTAAAGAAATCTGTTGATAATGCCATAGGAAGGAAGGAAGGAAGGAATTGTCAATCACAGCACCATCATAATGGTGATGAGAAATTATATTAAATGATTGTATTTTATTTTTTGTTTGTTATGTAACATCTAGGCGATAATATTGAAGTGAAGATATGATACGGTTGCATGAGTGAAAAATGAGTGGGAGAAAAAAAAAACTAAAAAAGTAGAGCACTATCGGCACTAGTTAGAAGTCAAATCGTGAAATTAATATTTGATAAATATGATCCATGCATTTCGAGAAGTTGAGAGAGAGAGAATGACGATGGTGCGTTGAAAGGCAACGAATAAGAAGGCGACAAGCCAGCATTCGACGTATATGATATCTATAAAATTTTATAGTTGACTACGACGTCAGATGGTCAACTAGATCCATTCCTTTTCGGGGTCAACGATAAGGCGGGATGTGGACCCGACGAGACGAGCCTGGCCTGACTTGACTCTCGAGGGCGACTGGACTACTCTTGAGGAATCGTGATAAACTTGGGCAGTCTGACTTAGTTGACATCTCTAATTAAGTCAAGCAAGTATAATGCTTTGAAAATGAATATTATTACTCGTAATAAAAAAATTATATATAATTATTTTGATGTCTAACAAATCTAGATAAGCATGAATAAATTTTTAATTTAGATAACTATTTATAGAGAATGATATCATTAAAAATGACAATTAAATTAATCAAATCTACATAAATCTTTACAAATATACATATATATCTAATCTAATATGTCCCTTCAAGATTAAAGTTATGGAGAAACGTCAATCTTGAATATTAAACTGAGAAGGCGAGCGTTGGATAATGACTTGGTGAGAACATCAGCAAATTGATCTCTTGACGAGACATGAGAAACACGCAGCTTGGCACCTTGGACAAGTTCGTGAACAAAATGATAATCCAAAGTGGTATGCTTCATATGAGATTGAAAAATTGAATTAGCACAAAGATAGGTGACTCCAATATTATCACTATAGTTGATAAGGATAGATAAAATAGGAATATGCAGTTCTCAAATGAGAGAATAAATCCAAGAATTTTCAGTAGCATATGATGCAATGGCTTGATATTCAACTTCCATAGAAGATCAAGTAATTGATTTTTATTTCTTAGAGCTTCAAGAGATGAATTGGAGCTAAGGAAGATAACATATGTTTCAGTGGAATAACGATCATCATGATTGTCACCCCAATCAACATTACTAAAGCTATTAAGAGATAGTGAGGTCTCAAGGCAAATATGAAGACCATAAATAAGAATACCATAGAGATAGTGAAACATACACTTGATCGCACCTCAATAGTATTTGGAAGGGTATGCATGAATTGAGAGAGACGATTAATAGCAAAGGCGAGGTCAAGGTGAGTGACAAGTAGATATTAAAGACTGCCCACAACTTGCTTGTAGTGAGTGTCATCTGTGGGAGCAACACCATCATGAAGAGATAACGTAATAATGGTGGCAAGGGGGTATTTGTACAGACTTTGAATTGTGTATATTAAACTAAGTAAGAAGATCAAGTTCATAATGTCGTTGAGATAGAACTAGCCCACAAGAATAAGGAAAATAACTTCAACACTAAGAAAAAATGACAGGTGTACCAAGTCTTTGATAGAAAATTGTGACACAAGTTCGTTTAACAATATCATCAATAAGAGATGTACGACTACCTGTAAGAATCAAATCATCAATATATACCAAAAAATACATGGTGTGTCCCTAGCAATGTAATTTGGGTAGCTCCTGAAACTAAGCACATAATGTCTTCTTAAGAGTATAAATGACCTTATTTAATAATTGCAAACATAGGTAGAATAGTTGCGATCAAGGAATCCCAGGGGCTAGGTTATAAAATCCTCTTCATCCAAGGAGTCATGAAGAAAAGCACTATTTACATCAAATTGTCATAAGGGCCAATCATGCTGCACATCAAGGCTCAAGATAGTATGAATGGTGACTAACTTAACTATAGGGCTAAAAGTGTCATGAAAATCAATCCCAGGATGTTGCTGAAAATTTTTTGCAACAAGGGCTATATATAGTGTTCAACAGATCCATTAAAATGATATTTGATACAAAACACCCACTTACAACTAATGAGATTATCTGAGACTGAGGAGGAACAAGATCCTAGGTGTCATTATGAAGAAGAGCATCAAATTCAGCTGACATAACGAATCACCACTGTGGTGGGGTAGTGGTTGTTAGGATCGAGGCGTTCGCTAGAGGGGGTGAATAGTGTTTTTCGGCTTTCTCTGTAAATTTGTTAGCGGAAGCAAAAAGATAAAGATAAATTGCAAAGAACCAAACGCTAACCCGGTCGATTTACTTGGTATCCACCTCAACGAGGTGACTAATCCAAGGATCCATACACACAGCCGACGATTCCACTATGAGAAAAACCTCCTTCTCGAATCACACTTCGAAGGCGGAGAAACCTTCACAAATCGATCTCTTCCTTGTACAAGATTGGAAGTGAAGTTTAGAGGAAGAGGAATCAGGTTTACAGTGATTGGAGTTCGTTCAAGAATATAGAAGAATGAATTGCAACTTATCCAATCGTCAAACTGCGCTTTTATAAGATTCTGGAAATCAGTCGACTGCTCCAAGGGTCAGTCGACTGATGGACTTCCAACGGCTCTTTAATTCGCATTTAATTGACCAGTTGTCACCCAACGATAGTCTACCAGTCGACTGCTTACTCGATCAGTCGACTTCCCAGTCGACTGCTTACTCGACTGATCTTTCTATGCGCTTCGGTATGCTTCTGGTCAATCATCAGTCGACTGGTGAAATTGTCAGTCGACTGATCAGTCAGTCGACTGGTGAAATTATCAGTCGACTGAAAAAACTGAAACTCCCTTTTCAGCTTCTTCTTCAGCCCTTAGCCTTGACACAAGCTTTCAAACGCCTTCCACAAGCCTCGTGCCCTTCCTTGCACTAGCTTGAGACGTTTCCCTCAGCTTCGTCGTGCTAAGTCTTCCTTTGCCAAGAAGCCGCGCCTTCGGGACTTCATCCTTTGCCAAGAGGCCTCGCCTCCGGGACTTCACCTTTTGTCAAGCCTTCATTCTTGGACTTTCCTGTGAACTCAATTCACACACGTTAGATCACCAACATTGCCTAACTTAAACTGATTCAGTCAAACATCAAAATCCAAATCACTTGGGGCAAAATTACCCCAACAGTGGTGGCACATGTAAGTTCATGATCAACATCGATAATAGTGGTGATGAGAGAGTATTTGGGATTGTGCTTGATGATATGATTTTTGGATCGGGTGGTCATAGGGCGAGGGACAGGGATTAGGGCGGCGGTGGGTGGGTGGGGCATGGGGAGGTATAAGGGCAATGGATCAGGAGCACAAACAGTGATGGAGCGCAATCCGAATTTGTGTGCGGGAGTTCAACCACTGGTGAGGATGGAATAGAGTAGACCATACTAGAGGAGTTAGGATCATACTAGAGGAGTTAGGATCGGATAAGGGTCTAAGTAAGATAGTAGTTGGAGAACTAGCATAAGGAAAAACTGTCTCAATGAAACGAACATGACAAGAGACAAAGACCTTGGAAGAGGATTGTGAAGGGTGAGCATAATCACCTTTTGCTACAATGAATTCACCTTGAGTATTAAATTCAAACACAACCTAGATTTGGTTAAGTCAAACTACATCTAGCTAGGTAACTTAGGTCATAGGTAGTCTGACCTTGTTAATACCTCTAAATGTATATATTGCTATCACGTTTTAACTCTTGTTAGGGATGACATCAATCATACTCTTATTTGCTCATAAATAGATAAAATCCTAAATGACTTAGTCGCAAAGTAAAAAAAAAAAATCCTGCCGATGCACAGTTACTTAGTGCGTCACACAAAATATCATGTATATATATATATATATATTAGTTATTAAAAATATTATTCTCACCATTGTCATCATCATACCATACTATTTGATATTAAAATTGCACTCTAAAAACTTAGTTGGACCATTATTCGAATGCATATGCATTGGTGAATGTGTTGCTCAAAAGGCCATTCTCAATTGGGCCATTCTTGAGCTCTACTTCTTGGTTAAGAAATATATATCCAATTTTTATGTTTCATTTTTTAAACAGTGAGACTACTTTTACTTGGCCCCATCCCCGAGCTAGTCCAATCATACTTGAGCGAGCTGAATTGAGCTGTCGAGTTAATTCTACCTACCCACCTACTTAATGTTGGATCGGGTTGGACCGACTAGAGGAGGTGAATAGATGGTTAAACAAGGTTGCAGGATAAACACTCTGTTTTTTAAAAAAAACTTAGTTGCAACTCGGTCGTTGCTTCCAAGACAATTGACGCTCAAATAAAACTCCTTGAGACGTAGAAGTCTTTACAATTATAGCAGAGAGACTTAGAGAGAATGACAAAAGTAATTGATGTTCTAACTCTAAAACTCTAAGTCTATTTATAGCCCAAGAGAATAGATCTAGATCGTTGATCGTAGATAAACTTTCTCTTGATCGTTGATCTATTGATGCGATCTTAACTGTTGATCAGAGATAGGCTTGATCGTAGCCGTTGAGTAAATAAAGATAAATTTTATCTTTAATAAAAGATAAAGAGAATTATCTTTAATAAAAAATAAGTATTTATCTTTTATATGATAAAAGATAAATCTTATTATTTTTTCTTCTTTGTTTTTTGCAATCGCCACGTTCAAACGGTCCAAGTCTAAGTCTTCTTCTCTGGGCAAAGTCAACGGACAAAGACAACCATCAAAGTCAAAGTCAAAGTCAATAGTTTGACTTTTGTTGACTTTTTTGGAACCTTCGATTGGGTGATTTCTGACCAACCGGAGTTAGACTCACCCGAATCTGACTCCGACCTTTTGCCCCTCGAGCGTGCTTCTTCCCGAATTCTCGTCCCTCGGACTTCGCGCACGTCCTTCTCGCTCCACCGGCGTACTCTTCCGTAGCTTCCACGTCCCTCGGATTGCACCGAGCCCGTCGGCTCACTTCCCCGTGCAACTCTTCTCGTCCGCTATGTCTTACGCTCGACTTCCTCCATACCTAAATTCCTGCACACTTAGCAGAGATATTAGAACAACACATGACCTAACTTAATCTAGTTGATCACATCAAAATTAACCGGGACACCAATACTTAGTTGAGTCAAGCTAAGTTGAGCTAGTCTGAGTTGGTTTGACATACCAACCTACTGAATTAGTCCGATCTGTCGAGCCAATCTAAAATGTCAAGTGATCAAGTCTCCAGGCCAAATCCTCCAGATCATCCAAGATCATTTAATCGAACTCAGTAAGCTACAGAGATATGGGTCATGATGCACTCCTCACTTTCCCACAATGTGTCTCATTTTCTTGTAATATGCTTCTCCACTTTTTCATGATTCTCTATGATCTCTCATATTCTTTTGCTCTCTCACACTTATAAATATCAGATATATGTATGCTCCGTGAAAAATGACAAGCATTCTCGAACTCTTTCTTATTATTTTTCCTTGTTCTATTCTATTATTTAGAGTACTATGATGATTTAAATATAGGAGGAGCCTAAGTCTCACCGGGTAGTTTTAGATGAGTCTTCTGACATATTATACGGAAGAAAAATATCATCGTTAATACCTAATGAGTTAATGTCTAGGAGATTGGAAATAAATCATGTAACAAAAGAAGTTGACAACGTCAAGTCAAACCGGATAGCATATTTCGGCCGCATCATTTCAGTTGGAATGATAATGAAACGATCACACAAGTATTGTATATACAACAGTCTTTTGCAACGGGATCCATACTGTCCAGGCTTTGCAATGAATATCATTTATCTCAAATGGCCTACTCTAAATTATATACAATAATTCTCCAAGGTAAATAAGGGTCCATTTGACGGATCCTTAATTTGATCAACACCATACGTATGTGGCACGATCCACGACTTGGTTAATATAGATTCCACATGATATGTCAATTGCCAGATTGACTCGACTAACTGAGTCGCTGACCTCTCGACTTTTCGAATAATTTGACTTACCGAGTTGACTTCACCAATCGAGTCGTCAATCTCCTGACTTCTCGAGCAGTCTGACCTGCTAGCTGACTCAACCAATTGAGTTGCCGACTTTTCAACTTCCTGAGTAGTCTAACCTATCGAGTTGATTCGACTAATCGAGTCACCAACCTCTTGACTTCCTGAGTCGCCTAACCTGTTGAGTCGTCAACCTCTTAACTTCCCGGGCAAACTTGTCAAGTTCTATTAATTGGGTTCAACAGGGCACAAGTAGATATTGGGCATGATCCTCACTTTTCCATGATCTCTCCCCTCACTCTCTCATGTTCTCTTCCCCATCTCCACATGATCTCTACAAAGACCTCACATTAATAAAAGTTAGGTATATGCTCCAATCAAAGGGGACTCTCTAACTCAACATCTCTTATTATTTTTTCCCTTTTTCATCGAAACACCAAGATGAATTAGGTATCAAAGTGGTTTCACTGGGACAAGCCTCAGCGAGTCCTTTGATATTTGTTATTCTCCATGAATTCGGTTCCACCATGAGAAGACCAGCGAAGAAGAAGATTTCAACATCATCGCTCTTCATTGCAGGATGGATTTCTACCGCCACATCACCGTGGTAAGATTTCTACACTGCAACACCCAATTTTATAAAGTCTCCTCAGAGCCATTGTAGAGATTTGTCAAATATAAATTCTCCATTCCCAATTATATTACCATATGTAAACCACAAATATTGCAGAAAAGACAAGAAAGAAAATCTTAATATTAGACCTTCGGATCTAATTTTAAAAACTATTAGATGTTATACTATATATATATATATATTTTTTTTTTAATTATGTATTTTTTCCATAGGTTATAAAATTACTTTTGCGTAATAAAATAGGTTAAATTATTTTCATTTTGAGCTGTGTTGGCATTACAGAAAGGGTAGATCCGGCGTTCAATAAAAAGGCCAATCAAACAAATGAACGGTCTTGATCGTGAGGCTCAGCGAAACCCTAATTGGCCGATCCCCTCCTCTTTATATCGACTCCTCACGCCCCCACACGGGCAAATCGAGCTCCTCTGCGCCTCTGTTCTTCCTTCTCTTTGTTTCGACCTTCGTGTTTCGTTCCATCTTCTCTCTGATTCCTTGGCTCACAGATCGTGATGGGGATTCTAAATGATGTGAGCTTTATGGAAAGGACGCATCCATTGGATTGGCTGCGATGATGCTTTCTTTTACTTGAATAGGAAGAGCTGATGGATTCCCCATTGTTCTTTGTTTTTTTTTTTGTGGTTTAAATTCTTTTTTATTTTTGGCTTGTTCTTCAATTTGTTTGGCTATGCTATCTTATGGATGATGAGAATATATGTAAATCACAGTTATCCCTGTCTGATAAGTTCGTACGGGTGCTGACAATATTCAATCTGACACATTTACTGCTTTTTTTTTTGTTGATTTTCCGGTTCTTTTTTATCGATCTTTCCTTTGAATCAATCAGCCGTCTCTGTTGCCAATGATGACTATTTTCAAAGCTTAGAGCAAGTCATAGTACTTGTTTTATGTTGAAAGATTTGAAACTAGGACGGTCTGAGGCAAATGATATGAAATTATTACAATTTTGGATTCAAATGGTTTATTGTTTGATGAATTTTTAATGTTTTTAGTTGGAGTTATGAATTTATAGTTTATGAAATGACTTGTAATTAGGCTAAATGGTTTAAATGGACCAATGTGGTAATCTAATGTTTTGTTAAAAGATAAGATTAGAAATGAATTAAAGGAAATTTTGAGACTAAGAATTGTAACTAACAATCAAGGAAGTAAAAGAAATTAATTTAAGACTGAGAATTCGATTAGAAAAAATAAGAAAATTAATTGGTCGATAGATAAATTAAATTGATTGGATGGAATTTAAATTAATTAAAGTAAATTGATGAGACAAGATAATTTAATGATAAAATTAAGTTGAATTAGTAATAAATTGGGAAAAAAGGGTAACTGTAAGTTTTTTTACAATAAATTTATGATAAATTATTAACCAGTCTGTAACTGATTTATGCATCAAAACCAAACCCCGATTTCGCTCGAGGGCCTCTAATATGAAAAAGTAAACTAACAGGCATACCTATTGCCTATTACAATGGCTATTCAGTGAATGCTTACAATAGCATCCAGACCAAGAGAATAAGGTTCTGGCAATGGCTTCCAGACCAAGAGAAATTATCTCCATTTAGAGATCTTTTGGTCGTTACAGGTGTAAATGAATCAAGCTGCTCGTGAACTATTCGAGTCTCAATTTGAAAAAAATTCATTTGAATTCGTTCGATTAAGTTAACAAGTTGAATTCAATTGTTTAAGCATGATTTCGAATTCGAAAATATTATCGAGTCAAGTTCAAACTTAACAATATTTAATTTGTGAGTTTGTGATCATATTCGTTTTAAAACTCACGAACATATTTATTAAGAGGCTCACGATATATATATATATATTAATGAGTCAAGTTTGAACTAAATTCGTTTAACTTTTAAACGAGCTATTTTCAAATCGAATTCAAACTAAACTCGTTTAATTTTAAAACGAACTATTTTTGAATCGAACTTGAGCCGTTCGTAAATTATTTAATTTCATTACGGACCGAATTTGAATTTAAAAATTAAAGCTTGAATCAAATTCGAACCGAATTTGAACTTAGGAAAAACGAACCGAACTCGAGTCTCTTATTGTTCGACTTGACTTGGTTCGATTACACCCCTACTGGTCTCATCACAATTGCACAAACCAGTATTACTTCGTTCAGGTTTTCTTTTCGTAAAGGCTTCTACTAAAATCAGTATAGTATCAATGAATGAAATTAAAATGCCCAATATAATATAAGAATAAAAGACAATAAAAATTACATAGCATTTAGAAACCACTAATAAAGGTGAGATAACTAATATTTGTCAGCCTAATACATACCAGGCTTATGATCAGACTTCTTTGGAGGAACACAAGTCCTAATGCAATATTAATGCTTGGAGGAAACCTAGAGAATGCGAACAATTCAGCAGTAGAACTCAAGGATCCCCAAACAAGAGGTTCAACAATCTTCCTGTAGAGTATGAAAATTTTGAGCTATCAGTATCATCGACAAGAGTAGAAATGCCTGTAGTGGGGAGCAGTAGAAAAAACAAACAATGATGGAGAAAGAAGAAAAAGCCATCCTTACATGGAATCTAGTATTTCCACTTTTTGTGACTGTGTAGTCTATTGCTTCTCTTCAGCATGGCTTGTCCTGGCTCGTTCCATAAACAGCACATTTGGAATCCAATGGCTTCTAAGTTTCTGATAGAAAATGGCAAAGTCAAGCAGCAATAGTAAGATTATCCAACCGCATCTGGGTGCATCTAATACATTTTCCAAAAAGCCATAATCGTTGCTTCCTAAGATTCTGAATTATTTGCTTTGACCACTCCACTTTGATACTTTTAAGTTCTTACATCAAAAGTGCCCCTCTCCCTTATGGTCTAGCTTTTATACTATCTCCATCTCGGCCTCTCCAAGCAACAGGTCATCAATGGTGTACCATTGACTCTTTGGTTAAGTTTGGATTCTGCCCCTCATTAATGGACCACTCCACTTGAAGTTCTGTTTTGAAAAGCATTCGAATGAATCAGTAAGTGTTGCATGTGTGAAGCATATAGCAAAAGGTGATCTTTTATCTTCAATATCACTAGTCTACAATTGAGCTTTCAAGAGAGGCTGAACTCAATTAACAAAGGCTTGATACTGAAATATAAAGCATCAGCAGGGGAAAATTTTATTTCTCTGAGACTTTGTATTAGTACACCTTATCAGAGGGAGAAAATATGCAGCACCATGATTTATCAGTAAGGATGATGAATTCAAACTGAAGGAACAAGGCAGCAGGAAAAAAAATTAAATTGGTTCTCAGTCTTAATACAGCCAAAACGCATTTGCTGGAATGCCTCCAGACAACTTGGCTTAGTGTTTGGACTCAAGAAAAGAAAGCAAGCAACTGTGGTGCCACACAAAATTCCTTTTACACCCAACACAATAACCCTGTGATTGGGACTGAACTTACTTGAGCTGCTTAACTCAAGTACAATGGGCCTAAGGAATATTCAGATTCATTTAAGAATTTGCAACCGATTGAGATTTGTTAAGTAAAAAATTACACATACGATATTACAATTAAAATGTTCAAAAACATATATAATTCATAATAAGATGAATTATTTGGCATATCATAGGCATTTGCTTTACAAGCTTTCATGATATCAACAAAATATTTTAGCAATCCGATATACTCTTGAAGTGCATAAGAATAGTGTAATATCTGCCCAGTTAATAAAGAAAAAGAAAGTCCTCTAAAAAAAAAATTATGTATGAAGTTGAAACTCATAGAATAGCTAAAGCAATCAAACCAAAATAAAATAATGCTGCCAATAAAAAACAGTCCGGTGCATAAAGCTCCCGTTAATGCGGAGTTGGACCACATTGGATTATTGTATACAGTCTTACCTTACATTTTGCAAGAGGTTGTTTCTGCGACTCAAATCCGTGACCTTAAGGTCACATGACAGCAACTTTACCGTTGCACCAAGGCTCCAACTTTATCATTGCGCTAATGCTCCCCTTCAAAATGATGTTTTGCCAATGCTAAAAAAATATACATGAATAACTACACATCAAATTCATTAATTACCCATGGAAGTTCAAAAGCCAAGCATGTAAGAGTGTTCTCCATGTAGCAAGTAAATAAGGATAGATAACATTAACCTCAAGATAAGAAACATAAATGGAAATTAAATGAAACTTGCTAGCATAAATCAAAACAGACCATCTGCCCATTATACCCAAGTTAAAACTATTTGGCACATGCAGCAATCATTACACAGGTGTTTGCCTGTATTGAGAAATAGATTTTTTTGTTGCAGGTTGTACTAAATGAGACAAACTTAAACCCTGTGGAACCCAATTATATTTTTGTTGTCAATAATCCTTGACATGATCAACTGACTTACACACAAGCACCTTACAAATACTAATGCTTGATTTGTATTCATGTTACATGAAAATTAGTATTTCTAAGCCATTGCTATTCACCCCCTCTCCTCTAGCCATGTTGAACCACACTCAAACAGTCTTCCGGACCAGCCATCAATCCTACAAGTATGCCTTGTAGATAAAACCAACAAACAAGGATGTTGAAAATCTGCCATTATGGTAATATGTGACTTCTACATTGACAATTCACTAACATTTAAATCAACACGCAAGTCAATTTCAAAAGCATTAATACCAATCTTTCTCATAGTATGAAAAAAATAGGTAGATCAAGCATTTTCTTTGAAGGAGTTTTTAGAAAAATGTTCAGGGTGAATACATGTAAGAACATAACTATCTTCATTGTATTCTTTATATTTACGATGTACATTGACATGTATTTTATAACTTAGAGCAATTTTCCTCCTAACATCGACATGAATCTCTCTAATATGTTCAACAAAACTCTTGGCACTCTCAAAAAAAGAGATGTGGTAGGTAATTGAATTAGGTCAATTGGTTGATGAGCTCTCAGCCTATATACAATAAATAAAATAATTTAAGTAATTGTTCCAATAAACTCAAATATTGACAAGATCTTTTCATCCACTAGACATCTATGTAGATTTCCTAAAATATGATTGACGACCTTCAATTGACCAATCAATCTAGGCTGAAAGTCTAGGGTGAAATGCAGATAGCAATTTAAGTTGGATTCCAAACAATTTTCATACTGTATTTCAAAAAAGCTAACAAACTTAACTTCCATTGTTGACACTATTGAAGAGGATAACTAGATCTAACAATTTGGCTATATACGATGCATTATTTATTTTATTGCACGAGATAAAATGGGACACTTTAGAGAAGCTATCAACTACGGCCAAGATAGAGTCATGACTTTGATTTGTTGGGCAGTCTAGAAAAATACACGCTAAGGTCTTTATAAGATTCATGGGGATCCAGTAATGACATGTAAAGATTTGTGTTTTAGGGTTGTTTAACAAGTATGAGATTGTGGCACAATTTGACCAACATCTTGTCTCAAAGACGACAATAAAATTTATCTAAAGACATCAACATCTTTCCCAAATGTCCTACTAGTCCTCCACCATGTAATTCTCAAACTAAGAAATCGCTAAGTAAGGCTCGAGGAATGCAAGGCATGTACCTTTAAATAGGCAACCATCTCTAATGACAAAAACTACCAACTGGTAATGACTTCCATGTTGACTATCATGAAAGATTAATATTAAAATTAGGTCATGTAGGATACTCATTCTTTAATTATTCAAATCCAATTACCAGTGTACTCATCCTATACAGGGTAGCTAGTATTTGACTTAATGAGTTGGCGGGTTGTGTTTTTCATTAGGTTTATAGTTTAAGACAAAAGTGTATTCTTGATGAAATTCATCCACCTGACATGTTTAACAATTAGTTTCTTTTGTAACAGATGGTCAGACTAAAGGATGAAATCATGTGGCATTAGGCAGTGTTAGGATCAACTGTGTAGATGGTCAACAGCTAGAGGTGGGGGCAAAAAGTGTGAGATTAGGAAATCTAGCAGCATTGTAGAGGCAGTAAGCATGGAATGGTGGTGGCATGCCTTTGAGGGGACTAGGGTGCATAGGTCTCAAGGGGGCTGTTGGATTTCTTCAATACCAGATCTCTGGAAGAAATAGGAAGCCATGAACACATAATAAGACAAAAATCTTGTATCAAGACTGAATCACATTTGACTCTAAACCAATTGACGCAGAACTGGACTATAGAAAGTGATGGACATGAAGCACCAACTTCCAAAACAATAAACTTATCAAAAGAAAATATTATTGAAACAAAGATACATTACATAAAGGGAGTATGGCTGTTTCTCAAGGCTTTAATCCAACTTAATTTGGAAAATAAAATTAGAAAAGATGTTAGAAATATATACTTGACTCAGCAATGTAGAAAATAAATTGACTATGATTTGGAAATATAAAGTCATATTAATTAGAAAAGTTATCTAATTACCCTAAAACTCTTTCTCCTAATTTGGGGAGTCTAATAAAAAATACTTTAAAATAAAATTAAAGCAACATCTAATTTCGAATTTGCATCATCATCTCACAAAGATTATTGGAGAAGTTTAATAGAAACTTAAAATTCAATGAAATTGCATAGGAATAAGTTAGAAACCACTAGAAGATAGATTGAAACAATTGGAATTTAACTAAACTGAGTGTGAAATAGATAAGACTAGTTGGAATTTGTCCAAATGAGGTTGATTCAAAAAATTCGAGGATTTAGCAAACATTTTGTCAATCCCCACTTGATTATTAGTAAACGTGCACAAGAGGGTGAGAGAGTCTTATTTGCTCTATTGAATTTCAAT
The DNA here is from genome assembly GCF_044706935.1 of Curcuma longa. Taxonomy (NCBI): domain Eukaryota; kingdom Viridiplantae; phylum Streptophyta; class Magnoliopsida; order Zingiberales; family Zingiberaceae; genus Curcuma; species Curcuma longa. Next base: position 13,574,729 of record NC_133862.1, on the reverse strand, counting down.
TTAAATTTATCAACTTCTTTTCTGACTCAACGAACTGAGTCGTCGACCTCTCGACTTTTCGAATAATTTGACTTACTGAGTCGACTTCACCAATCGAGTCATCAATCTCCTGACTTCTCGAGCAGTCTGACCTGCTTGCTGACTCAACCAATTGAGTTGCCGACTTTTCAACTTCTTGAGTAGTCTAACCTATCGAGTCGATTCGACTAATCGAGTTACCAACTCTGCTCCGTCGTAACCAACTCAGCTATGTTCCGGGGGCTTAAAAACTGTCTTCCCCATCTCCACATGATCTCCACAAAGACCTCACATTAATAAAAGTTAGGCATATGCTCCGATCAAAGGGGACTCTCTAACTCAACATCTCTTATAATTTTTTCCCTTTTTCATCAACACCAAGACGAATTCAGTCTTAGATGTTCTACTATATATATATATATATATATATATATATATTTTAATTATGTTTTTTTTCCATAGGTTATAAAATTACTTTTGCGTAATAAAATAGGTTAAATTATTTTCATTTTGAGCTGTGTTGCCATTACAGAAAGGGTAGATCCGGCGTTCAATAAAAAGGCCAATCAACAAATGAACGGTCTTGATCGTGAGGCTCAGCGAAACCCTAATTGGTCCATCCCCCCGCTTTATATCGACGCCTAACGCCCCCCAAACAGGCAGATCGAGCTCCTCTGCGCCTCTGTTCTTCCGTCTCTTTGTTTCGACCTTCGTGTTTCGTTCCATCTTCTCTCTGATTCCTTGGCTCACAGATCGTGATGGGGATTCCAAATGATGTGAGCTTTATGGAAAGGACGCATCCATTGGATTGGCTGCGATGATGCTTTCTTTTACTTGAATAGGAAGAGCTGATGGTTTCCCCATTGTTCTTTGTTTTTTTTTTTTTTGGTTTCAATTCTTTTTTTTTTTGGGCTTGTTCTTCAATCTTATGGATGATGAGAATATATGTAAATCACAGTTATCCCTGTCTGATAAGTTCGTACGGGTGCTGACAATATTCAATCTGACACATTTACTGCTTTTTTTTTTTGTTGATTTTCCGGTTCTTTTTGATCGATCTTTCCTTTGAATCAAGCAGCCATCTCTGTTGCCAATGATGACTATTTTCAAAGCTTAAGGCAAGTCATAGTACTTGTTTTATGATGAAAGATTTGAAACTAGGACGGTCTGAGGCAATGATATGAAATTATTAGAATTTTCGATTCAAATGGTTTATTGTTTGATGAATTTTTAATGTTTTTAGTTGGAGTTATGAATTTATAGTTTATGAAATGGCTTGTAATTGGGCTAAATGGTTTAAATGGACCAATGTGGTAATCTAATGTTTTGTTAAAAGATAAGATTAGAAATGAATTAAAAGAAATTATGAGACTAAGAATTGTAACTAACAATCAAGGAAGTAAAAGAAATTAATTTAAGACTGAGAATTCGATTAGAAAATATAAGAATATTAATTGGTCGATAGATAAGTTAAATTGATGGGATGGAATTTAAATTAATTAAAGTAAATCGATGAGACAAGATAATTTAAATGATAAAATTAAGTTGAATTAGTAATAAATTGGAAAAAAAAGGATAAATGTAAGTTTTTTACAATAAATTTATGATAAATTATTAACCAATCTAACTGATTTATGCATCAGAAAGTAATGAAAAATTAAACTAACAGGCATGCCTATGCCTAGTACAATGGCTATTCAGTGAATGCTTACAATAGCAAGAACTAGTAGATAAAAAACAAGGTTCTGGCAATGACTTCCAGACCAAGAGAAATCGTCTCCATTTAGAGATCTCTAGCCTGGTCGCATCACAATTGCACAAACCAGTATTACTTCGTTCAGGTTTTCTTTTCGTAAAGGCTTCTACTAAAATCAGTATAGTATCAATGCATGAAATTAAAATGCCCAACATAATATAAGAATAAAAGACAATAAAAATTGCATAGCATTTAGCAACCACTAATAAAGGTGATAACTAATATTTGTCAGCCTAATACATACCAGGCTTATGATCAGACTTCTTTGGAGGAACATAAGTGCTAATGCAATAGTAATGCTTTGGAGGAAACCTAGAGAATGCGAACAATTCAGCAGTAGAACCCAAGGATCCCCAAACAAGAGGTTCAGCAATCTTCCTGTAGAGTATGAAAATTTTGAGCTATCAGTATCATCGACAAGAGTAGAAATGCCTGTAGTGGGGAGCAGTAGAAAAAACAAACAATGATGGAGAAAGAAGAAAAAGCCATCCTTACATGGAATCTAGTATTTCCACTTTTTGTGACTGTGTAGTCTATTGCTTCTCTTCAGCATGGCTTGTCCTGGCTCGTTCCATAAACAACACATTTGGAATCCAATGGCTTCTAAGTTTCTGATAGAAAATGGCAAAGTCAAGCAGCAATAGTAAGATTATCCAACCGCATCTGGGTGCATCTAATACATTTTCCAAAAAGCCATAATCGTTGCTTCCTAAGATTCTGAATTATTTGCTTTGACCACTCCACTCTGATACTTTAAGTTCTTACATCAAAAGTGCCCCTCTCCCTTATGGTCTAGCTTTTATACTATCTCCATCTCGGTCTCTCCTAGCAACAGGTCGTCAATGGTGTATTATTGACTCTTTGGTTAAGTTTGGATTCTGCCCCTCATTAATGGACCACTCCACTTGAAGTTCTGTTTTGAAAAGCATTCGAATGAATCAGTAAGTGTTGCATGTGTGAAGCATATAGCAAAAGGTGATCTTTTATCTTCAATATCACTCGTCTACAATTGAGCTTTCAAGAGAGGCTAAATTCAATTAACAAAGGCTTGATACTGAAATATAAAGCATCAGCAGGGGAAAAATTTATTTCTCTGAGACTTTGTATTAGTACACCTTATCAGAGGGAGAAAATATGCAGCACCATGATTTATCTGTGCAAGGATGATGAATTCAAACTGAAGGAACAAGGCAGCAGGAAAAATAAATAAATTGGTTCTCAGTCTTAATACTGACAAAACGCATTTGCTGGAATGCCTCCAGACAAGTTGGCTTAGTGTTTGGACTCAAGAAAAGAAAGCAAGCAACTGTGGTGCCACACAAAATTCCTTTTACACCCAACACAATAACCCTGTGATTGGGACTGAACTTACTTGAGCTGCTTAACTCAAGGAAGTACAATGTGCCTAAGGAATATTCAGATTCGTTTAAGAATTTGCAACCGATTGAGATTTGTCAAGTAAAAAATTACACATACGATATTACAATTAAAATGCTCAAAAACATATATAATTCATAATAAGATGAATTATATGGCATATCATAGGCATTGCTTTACAAGCTTTCATGATATCAACAAAATATTTTATCAATCCGATATACTCTTGAAGTGCATAAGAATAGTGTAATATCTGCCCAGTTAATAAAGAAAAAGAAAGTCCTCTAAAGAAAAATTATGTATGAAGTTGAAACTCATAGAATAGCTAAAGCAATCAAACCAAAATAAAATAATGCTGCCAATAAAAAACAGTCCGGTGCATAAAGCTCCCGTTAATGTGGAGTCGGACCACTTTGGATTATTGTATACAGTCTTATCTTACATTTTGCAAAAAGTTCTTTCTGCGACTCAAATCCGTGACCTTAAGGTCACATAACAGCAAGTTTACCATTGCACCAAGGCTCCAACTTTACCATTGCACTAATGCTCCCCTTCAAAATGATGTTGCCAATGCTAAAAAAATATACATGAATAACTACACATCAAATTCATTAATTACCCATGGAAGTTCAAAAACCAAGCATGTAAGAGTGTTCTCCATGTAGCAAGTAAATAAGGATAGATAACATTAACCTCAAGATAAGAAACATAAATGGAAATTAAATGAAACTTGCTAGCATAAATCAAAACAGACCATCTGCCCATTATACCCAAGTTAAAACTATTTGGCACATGCAGCAATCATTACACAGGTGTTTGCCTGTATTGAGAAATAGATTTTTTTGTTGCAGGTTGTACTAAATGAGACAAACTTAAACCCTGTGGAACCCAATTATATTTTTGTTGTGAATAATCCTTGACATGATCAACTGACTTACACACAAGCACCTTACAAATACTAATGCTTGATTTGTATTCATGTTACATGAAAATTTGTATTTCTATGCCATTGCTATTCACCCCTCTCCTCTAGCCACCACACTCAAACAGTCTTCCGGACCAGCCATCAATCCTACAAGTATGCCTTGTAGATCAAACCAACAAACAAGGATGTCGAAAATCTGCCATTATGGTAATTTGTGACTTCTACATTGAAAATTCACTAACATTTAAATCAACACGCAAGTCAATTTCAAAAGCATTAATACCAATCTTTTTCATAGTATGAAAAAAATAGGTAGATCAATCATTTTCTTTTAAGGAGTTTTTAGAAAAATGTTCAGGGTGAATACATGTAAGAACATAACTATCTTCATTGTATTCTTTATATTTACGATGTACATTGACATGTATTTTATAACTTAGAGCAATTTTCCTCCTAACATCGACATGAATCTCTCTAATATGTTCAACAAAACTCTTGGCACTCTCAAAAAAAGAGATGTGGTAGGTAATTGAATTAGGTCAATTGGTTGATGAGCTCTCAGCCTATATACAATAAATAAAATAATTTAAGTAATTGTTCCAATAAACTCAAATATTGACAAGATCTTTTCATCCACTAGACATCTATGTAGATTTCCTAAAATATGATTGACGACCTTCAATTTGACCATCAATCTAGGCTGAAAGTCTAGGGTGAAATGCAGATAGCAATTTAAGTTGGATTCCAAACAATTTTCATACTGTATTTCAAAAAAGCTAACAAACTTAACTTCCATTGTTGACACTATTGAAGAGGATAACTAGATCTAACAATTTGGCTATATACGATGCATTATTTATTTTATTGCACGAGATAAAATGGGACACTTTAGAGAAGCTATCAACTACGGCCAAGATAGAGTCATGACTTTGATTTGTTGGGCAATCTAGAAAAATACACGCTAAGGTCTTTATAAGATTCATGGGGATCCAGTAATGACGTGTAAAGATTTGTGTTTTAGGGTTGTTTAACAAGTATGAGATTGTGGCACAATTTGACCAACATCTTGTCTCAAAGACGACAATAAAATTTATCTAAAGACATCAACATCTTTCCCAAATGTCCTACTAGTCCTCCACCATGTAATTCTCAAACTAAGAAATCGCTAAGTAAAGCTCGAGGAATGCAAGGCATGTACCTTTAAATAGGCAACCATCTCTAATGACAAAAACTACCAACTGGTAATGACTTCCATGTTGACTATCCTGAAAGATTAATATTAAAATTAGGTCATGTAGGATACTCATTCTTTAATTATTCAAATCCAATTACCAGTGTACTCATCCTATACAGGGTAGCTAGTATTTGACTTAATGAGTTGGCGGGTTGTGTTTTTTATTAGGTTTATAGTTTAAGACAAAAGTGTATTCTTGATGAAATTCATCCACCTGACATGTTTAACAATTAGTTTCTTTTGTAACAGATGGTCAGACTAAAGGATGAAATCATGTGGCATTAGGCAGTGTTAGGATCAACTGTGTAGATGGTCAACAGCTAGAGGTGGAGGCAAAAAGTGTGAGATTAGGAAATCTAGCAGCATTGTAGAGGCAGTAAGTATGGAATGGTGGTGGCATGCCTTTGAGGGGACTAGGGTGCATAGCTCTCAAGGGGGCTGTTGGATTTCTTCAATACCAGATCTCTGGAAGAAATAGGAAACCATGAACACATAATAAGACAAAAATCTTGTATCAAGACTGAATCACATTTGACTCTAAACCAATTGACGCAGAACTGGACAATAGAAAGTGACGGACATGAAGCACCAACTTCCAAAACAATAAACTTATCAAAAGAAAATATTATTGAAACAAAGATACATTACATAGAGGGAGTATGGCTGTTTCTCAAGGCTTTAATCCAACTTAATTTGGAAAATAAAATTAGAAAAGATGTTAGAAATATATACTTGACTCAGCAATGTAGAAAATAAATTGACTATGATTTGGAAATATAAAGTCATATTAATTAGAAAAGTTATCTAATTACCCTAAAACTCTTTCTCCTAATTTGGGGAGTCTAATAAAAATACTTTAAAATAAAATTAAAGCAACATCTAATTTCGAATTTGCATCATCATCTCACAAAAATTATTGGAGAAGTTAAACAGAAACTTAAAATTCAATGAAATTGCATAGGAATAAGTTAGAAACCACTAGAAAATAGATTGAAACAATTGGAATTTAGATAAACTGAGAGTGAAATAGATAAGACTAGTTGAAATTTGTCCAAATTAGGTTGATTCAAAAAACTCGAGGATTTAGCAAAATTTTTGTCAATCCCCACTTGAATATTAGTAAACATGCACGAGAGGGTGAGAGAGTCTTATTTGCTCTATTGAATTTCAATTTAAATTTATCAACTTCAGTACTACTCGAGATTGTCATGAGGTCGATAGTTCAACCTTGCCACTGCTCATAAACAACTGCTAGCTAGACGAAACGCCTCATTTATTGCTCTTGGAGTTGATTGAGAGAAATCCATGGATATGATCCAATTTTGATTTACGTCCCAACTAAGCCTTAGAATATGAAAAAAAAATCAATAATAAACTACTTTTATCATAAAATTAACAATTCAAAATTTTGATTTTAACATTTATTATAACATATTTTAATTTTATTATTTATTATGATATATTTTTGTAATTTGTTGCTTCCCTATTATGGATATTGTTTGTTATTTGTAAATGTTCTAGTCAATATACATTTGATTGGTAATCTTAAATCACCTAACAATTTGAATATAATTTTATTGAATAATAACAATAATATGATACAAGTGATAATGATATAAATATGACATCTCTTGTTGTAATAATATAATATGTATTATTGATCTAAATAATGAAGTTCTAAAATTTATTATATATACTATCATATGTTAATTACATCATATTTAATGAAACATAATGTACTGACATTATATTTATGATGGCCATCTGATCCCTATACTGATACCTACTGTGTGCATGAATCTGATCGCTGAGAGGGTTGATGCACTCTGCCCATTAGGAAATCTAGGTACAGATTTAGTCAGGTACCTGCTAGCTATCCAACTGGTTTAAGTAAAATTTGGTTACTTCCCGGAATACATTTAGTTATATGGATGAGCATGGATAGTTGTTTTCAAGACTTCGACAGATATCTAGCTGATAAGGTACCCATTTAATTAAATGGTCCAAGTTCCAATATTAATAAAATTCTGGCATCCAATCCATTGACATCTCTACTTGAGATGTTTGATTGCTTTTCTCAGTTATTTCTACAAACATTTAATGCATTCAACTACGAAGTTGTTATATTCTTGTTTTATGAAGTAGATAAACCAAATAGAAGATGATCAAGAGGGGGAGTCCAGTTCAAAACCATGTCAAAATGGGTAGGACTGTGTTTTCATGGCTTGGCACCAAGATAGTACCATTTTGGGTTGATACCAAAACTGTTACTGATGCCAAAATATTAAACCTCGATACCACAAAAGATATTTCTCCTAAGCATGTCATAGCTTATGACTAACATAAAAAAGCAAAACTTCACAACGTTATAATACTGAAGTATTCCATCAAAAATATAAACAACAAAGTAGACTAAAATATATAAAGAACAGACCTGACATTTTCTTCAACCATTCACTATGGTCACTCCAAATAATTTGTGAATTCTAACTTAGATTAAAGACCAACAAACTTCAAGTCGGAGATCACCAAGGCTGCAGTAGCCTTCTTCAGGTGTCCATTAATTAACTCCTCATAAACTATAAAATCCGACTCTTTAAGGAACTTTTTGTCTCTCATTTCTGCTAATACTTGTCTTGCCTCTTCTGAACTTGCATATTTACAGAAACCATATATGATAGAACAGTAAATAATATCTTCCAATGGGCAGTTTTGATCAATTATCTCTTGCAAAATTTCTATCACCTTCTCTGGACTCTTTGCTCTGCAAGTGTTTATAACAGTCAATGCATACTTGAATTCCATAGGGCCACTAGTTACATTTCCTAAACAATCTTTGACGAGGGTGATAGCTGCATTGATCTCTCCAATCTTGCATAGCCCATTCACAAGCGAGCAGTAAGCCTCAACACTAGGCGTCCAAGAATTTTCCTTCATCAGGTTGTAACAAGAACATGCCTCTCTAATATGTCCTTCCGCTACGAAACATAAAATTATTGGACAATAGGTATGAGAATCTGGTTGAAAAACTTTAGAATGCTTTATTTCCTTAAAAAGGTCCAACGCACGTTTCACATCCTTGATACTTTGAAGACATTCAATAAGAATATTATAAATAGCAACACTACAGTGTCCTCTTGTTTTCAATTCTTCAAACACCTCTAGTGCTTTCATTCCTCTATCTGCATTTGTGATGAAGGATGAAAAGAAGTTGGTCATAAGATCTGAAATTGACAATTTCAATGCTCCTAACTGATCAGCTAATTGAAAAAAGCTGGCCTTATCACTTATATCAGCATAGACAGATAGCATAGGGATCACGGTTTCAGAGCTAGGGATGATACCCTCTTTCATGAGAAGTTGAAAAAGCTTACGAGCCTTATGAACTCTACCAATATTACACAGGCCCTTTATCAAGGAATTGTAAATACAGAGATCTCCATGGTACCCATTATTGTTCATGTCGTTCAACAACTGGCAACCATCTCCAACTCTGCCCTCTACTACGAACCCCTCCACCAATGACCCATACACAGCACGGTCAATCACAAACCCCTTCCTCTTCATCTCCAAAAACAGTTCATAGCCCTTTTCAACCTTTCCTGCTTTAGACAGACCTGAAACCATCGTTGAATACGCCATTACATCAGCTTTTACTCCATCTTTCACCATTTCCTCCCATATCCTCAAACAACCATCCATATTCCCCTCCGAATCTAGTACCTTAATCATTGCAGTGTATGCAAAAACATCAGGCTTGCACAATTCCGATCTCATTCGTTCAAGTAGTTGGAAAAGTTCATTCATCCTTCCAGCACGACAAAATCCCTTAGCAAGGATCATGAAAGTGATGGCTTCCTCCTTAAGACCATCAACCTTGAGGTCATCATACACAGAAAGAGCAAGATCAAGATGCCCAGTTGCAATTAAAGCATCCAAGATACGATTGTAGAGATAAATGCGAGGTTTGACACCAAATTTACCTCGCATCTTCCGGTAGATGTGGAAGAGCCGAAGGCCACGGCCAGCATCAGCGTGCATTCGAACGAGCACCTCAAGCTGCTTCTCGGATGGCTGTTTCCCCTGCGCGCGCATCAGCTCCGGGAGTTGGTCAGCGGCTGCAGGACGTGCGGCGTCATTGAGGGCATAGGCGAGGGCATTATAAGATGCGAATGTGTGATGGAAGCCCTTCTGCTTGCCGGCCCAATGAAAGAATCGGGTGAAGAGTGAGGGATCGATAAGGGGGCGAGAACGGAGGACTTCGGCGACGAGGTCAGGGGGGACACGACGAAGCTTGCGCAGATCGGAAAATACGGCCGACCAGCGAGAGTGTCGGCGGAGGGAGTCGAGAATGTAACGAGCGAGAGGCGAGCGTCGACGGTCGATGGCAGGGACAGAAGGAGAGGGCGGCATCGGCTGGGTAGGGAAATCAAAGTTCCATTCGCGGAAGTCGGTGGTGGTGCGGACGGCAGTGTCAACGGGGACGGGAGAGACAACTTTTCGATTAGAGAAGAGGCCGCCGCGGACGACAGGGCGACTTTGTGAGGGCTTGCGGTGGCCATAGAAGAAGTACTTCCGGCTGCCGGCGGCGGCGGGCATGGTTACTGTCTTCCTACTCATGCGAGGAGGAAATCAGGGAACGGTAATCCATCTCGGCTCGTCGACGGCAGGGGCGCCGGCGGCTTTAACGCCAAGGAAGGCGATGGCTATCCATCATTTTTATCGAAGGTCAAATTTTGGATATTTACGGATATCTATAAATTTAGTAGTATTGTAAATTCATAAATAGTAACATAATATATGTATAATAATAAAATTCTACTGAGTTTTTAATAATATTAAATTTTTTAAAATAAAAAAACCATAATAATAATTTAATTAGTAAATTGACAGATATTCATTTATTTAGATACCCCACCGAGAATATATTTTGATAGCATTTTCAACTCACCCTTTTGAAAAAAAAATGATAAATCCCACCGGTTCGGCACCATAAAGTTTCTCATCGGCCATCAGGGTAAATCAGAAAGTGCACACAGCGGCCCCGCCCCATTGACTATCTCTGGGGTAACTGGCTCGGCCCCACGAAAGTTTCCCACCGGCCACCAGGGTAAATCTGGAAGTGCACACAGCGCCCAAACGACGTATTTACAGAAATTTTCCTCCAAATGAGGAGCGTAATCAAAGGATGTTGGGCGTCTGGATTGACCGTCGTATGCACTTCCCGATTTATCATAGTAATCGGTGAAAAATTTCCGTAAGACCAGATTGATCACCCCAGAGATAGTCAATGGGACTAACTGAGATTTAGCATTAGGTGAAATAATCATTTTTCACCCATATGTATCTACAAAGCCCAAACCTAAATATTAAAATGTGAATAAATTTTTGAGAGTTATAGGAGCACAAAAATAATCTCAAATTTACATCTTGACTTGTAAAGATCTGCACTAGTCAAAATTTAAGGAAATAAATGAGTTCTTAGAACTCTGCGAGTACACTACCAGTTGTCTCACATTTAAATTTTAATCTCTTAATATTCATTAAGATGAAATTTTACCTTAATGAACCTATACTATTCAAATGCAAGTTAAAGAGCATATATGAATTTCTTGAAATTTTACAGTTATATTTTAACATGTGGAGATTTATTAAAGTAAAATGATATTTTCACCTTAATGAACATCCACAAGTTAAAAAACTTTGAGATTAGCATTATACTCCTAAACCTTGGTAGACATTATAGGTCAAAATGTTTACAAGTCAAAAAAAATTCATCCATATCCTCACACTTGCATTTTAAGTAGTGTAGATCTATTAAGGTGAAATAACAATTTAAACTTAACAAAAATCTCCATAAGTCAAATTGCAAAATTGAGACTATTAATGTGTTTTTGAAAATTCTAAGAACTAATACAAAACCTCACATTTCCATTTTGAGCAATATAAATCCATTAAAGTGAAATGACCATTTCATCTTAATGAAAATGCAAGTTTGAAACTCCATTAATGGTAGTTAAATGATCCTCCCCAATATCTTAGCTATCATCTTGCATTTGCATTTTGAATAGTATAGTTCCATTAAGATATGAACATATACATGAATACTACTTTAAAATATAAATGCTAAAGCACATATGAGTTCTTGACATCTCCAAGTACAATGATGGACCTATATTATTTAAAAAATGTGTGATAACATGTATTTAAACACATTGTTGCATTTAAATTTGCATTTTGATCCTAAAGTTTTTCAGAACTTCTACACACCTTTATATTTGCATTTTGAACAATATGGGTCCAGCAAACTAAAATGCATATGGTGAATCAAACAATAGGGATATAGGTCCCTAATACCAGTTTTTAGATCTTTCAAAAGATGCAGTAGCAATGAGAAGCTCATTAAACAGCAAATAACACTGTGACGGCAGTATATCATGAATTTGAAGAGACCAACCATGTCAGTGGGAAACTTCCGTGGGACCATTATATGAGACATATTTATCATTTTTTTTTAAGAGACCCACCATCATATTCATACCAAACAAGGAGCAAGACTCAAATGTGAACCAACTAGATTTCAGCTCAAACATTTAAGTATACAAATTGTAAAATAGAGAAGATGAGAACTATTAGCCGGCAATCACTTTTTCCGTAAATTTTTCTAACAGCTGAAACTAGATACAAGTTGTGTCATCACTTCCAAAGTAGTTTCAACTCTACGAAGAATCTGGAACATTGAGTGCAATCTGATACGACTAGCTAAAAAACCTCAAGAACAGAAACAAGTAAACCTTAAATCACACTGCTAGTTCTGGAAATGAATCTTAACCTCAAAGTTGAAAAAACAAATGATACGTGTCGTTTTTCACTTCATTCAACTTAGTCATGTTTATTTAGTGTGACATAGCAATTAATGCAAGGATGACAAACTGAAAAGGGTTCCTGCACATAGTCAACAAGAGTTCCTGACAGCACAGATGAGCAGGAAATGCAAAATCACAAAGGAAATATTAATTTAGGAAGGAAAATTTTAATATTGGTAGCCAATGAAAATTGCCTATGCTAGAGTTTGGTCACCAACATCAAACTTTCACTTCAATGAATAATTAAATGAAGCAATGTGTTGAATGACTCGTCGTGACCTAGATTGGCAAGTGATTAATAGAAGAGAGGTGCTAATTAAATTTTCCAATGGAATACCTAAAAGGAAAATGAGTCATCATGGAGTACATCAATGGATAACAAATAAAAAGAGATTAATACACAAACCTTTTTCAGCCGTGTCAACGCCAAATGCTTCTAGTGGCAAGATGAGTTCAGAAGCTGAGCAGTTCAGTGCAACAAGTGAACAATCTCTTCACAGGAATGCATACTGTTAAGCTCAAGATAGAAAGCAGAAATGGAAGATAAATCAAATTCTCAACTCAAGGAATCAAACACATGCATAAATTGAAATGCACCATCTGGCAATTCATCAGAGATCACCACACCACAAGAGATCCAATTAACCACCAAAACAGTGATCACATCATATACCATGAGATCGGTAGAGTGCAGCTCCTAATGGAACTTAGTGTTAGATTGAAATCCATAAGATGGGCGAAAGCAGCTCGCACAAAGTTTCAATTTATATAATTTAATAACACAAGATAACATGAAAACCAAGGCAGCTTTAATGGACAGGCTGGTGACCAAGAAAAACTTGAAAGAAAATCACGATGTAATGAGTTTCGTTTAGCTCAATTTGCATGCCATTGCCTATGATACAAGGAGCTGAGACCTTATTATTTACACATTTTCTAATTAGAAATCAAAAGCCACCTCCATGCTACAATCCAGTAGCCACCATCAAATGGAGAAGTATCATAAAAGACATGTAATGATGATGTCCATAATATCTAAAAGAACGGAAGAAAATACATGAATAAATTAATTTTTGAGAAAAAAAATCCCATAGACATAAAATTTAGGAAACATTCCTCAATTTCTTTGCTTCAGTAACAGGTGGTATATTATATATCCATGAGGTCAAAGTAGAGTCGCACCTCCAGTGCTAGTTAATTTTCCTGATCTCCCTCAACTAATAAATAGCCATGGAACCAAGAAAATTTGTAGAAATACAATCAGCTTCACTAACATTATAGCACATCACAATAAAATTTCATTGCTTGCCTTTTATCCCAAATGAATCATCCAATTGTGTTAGATGCTAATCTTCATCTCAATGCCACAGCTATCAATTTTTCTCAACAGGACCCTGTAGCATATGCAAGCAATCAGAAGTACCACCAAGAAAACTTACTCGCTTTCTCGCATGCAATTACCAGGCAAGAGGTACCGAAAGTGATCGACGTGATGAAGTATATAAGAAGGAAGATTAACAGCAGAATATGAACTAGGTATCGGACCCAACTTGCCAATAATTTCTTGAAAAGTGTATTCCTCTGGAAGCATGTCAAACAGGTCTGCTCCTCGACATATTACATCTTGAATTCTGTAAGGATTCAAGTAGTAGGCAAATCTCACACGATCAACATGGCTATAGGCCTTCATCTTAAATATGAATTGACTTATGTGGCGAAAACAGAAGCTGCAATGCCAACCAGAATCAGCTAACAGATCATCCGTCTGACGGAAATGGGCATATCGGGTCTTCCCTGAACGGTATCTGTGAATGGAAGCTCTCCAGCTCTTGCTATCAAGGTAAAACTCAAAAGAGTATAGATAATTACGGAGCTGCAGATGAAGTTTCTCAGGAATCTCGTCGCACCATCTCAGGAGGTCAATCGTATGGCCACTTGGGATTTCATCGACATCAGACATGATCAACAAGTCATCATCCTCGATACCTGCTATCCTTAGAAGCTGTTCCACGGCCACTCGCTGGTATGACTCCTCAACAAAAGGATTCTCTCCCTTCACAAACCTTCCCCCAATCGTGCCATAGGTTAGCCGTGACTCAGCAAACTTAAATCGTTTCTGGTTGTTGGCAAAAACGAGGGGTTTTATCAGACCAGTGAAGGTGGAATTTGATTCAAGGAGGACAAACTCTGAGACGTACGGACTGAGCTCTTGCCACCGGATCTCGAGCATATCGAGCTCGTTGCTGAACAAGACAGCATCGTAGACACGGCGAGGGTTGTCGCGGACGCCCCACCCATGAAGCTGGCAGAGGCGCTCCATTGAGATGTTGGGATGATAGTAGTGGGGGATCGTACGGAAGGGTTTGGGAGGGGACTCCCAGATGGGTCGGAGGAAATAGCTGATCTTTTGCCCATGCAAGTAGATGATGACAATGAGGATCGGAACTCCGACGAGGAGGAGAAGAAATGCCTTGAAATCGAACCCTCGGAGAGCGCACCGGAGTCGCGACATGCTAAGACCTGCCCTCGACATCTGCAGCAAAGGAAATCAAACGATCAAAAAGTACGCAAACTTGAACCAATTGTTTGAGAAAAGGCCTACAATCCATACCCTTCTTTTCCAAAAATTGGTAAAAATTTGAAACTAAGCAAACAGACGAGGCCAGCATTATCCAGAGCTCGGATGGATAAACTGAAGAACAAACTAAAATCAAGCAGAAAAAAAAAATTCGAAACCACCGATTCCCAACCCTAATAATGGTCTACGAAAAAGGGAAGCGAATTAAAAATCACCTCGCCGCAGACGTCCTCGCAGATATCGTCGGTCTTCTTGGAACAATAGTATCCAGATTCCCGCATGATGAGCGGAAATGAAAACCAGAATTAGAAGGGAAAAAAAGGAAGAAGAAAAACAGAATAAAAATTTTCCGCCCAAAAAAGTCTCGAAGCTCCACAGCTCTGTCTGGCGATGCCAGGCACAGATCAGATCATAGCCGGTCGCCGTCTCGCCCGCGACGACGTCCGGCCGCCTCCTCCGGCGCTCAAGATTATCCTCGCTATCTTCCTCGTTTTCGATGAATGGCGTGGGCCGATCGCAGCGCGAGCCCCTAAAAAATCAACCTGGCAGGAGGAACCGGGAAAGGGAACGACGAGGACAGATTCAGAATCGATCCGATGGTGCTCCTCTCCTCTCCTCTCCTCTCCTCTCGGCCTCTTCTGCGTTTGTTCCCTTGCTCGGCTGTTGTGCTCTGGCTTCGTCGACGCAACGACAGATTGTCATGCCTATTTTTCTCCTCGCCCTTTATATTTATAGATATTACTAAATCCAACTATCGAACTTCCACTTCCGCTTTCAAACTAACCATTTTAATTAATAGTTTTAAAATACGCCAGATGATGAATAAATATCTATAACGGATCACAGGACGTGAGTTTAGCTAGTAAATATTTTCGCTTTGCCCCTTGTAAATTTTGTTTTTTTAAAGAACGACTCTCATTTCTTTTATCCATAATTTCGCACGTTTATTATAAAAATAATATTGTGATTTTTTAAAGAACGACTCTCATTTATTTTTAAAGAACTGATAAAAAGCTTAGTTTTTTTGTGTGATTGTGACTGAATTAATCTCTCTACGACTTCTGTTCTGTAGCTGTCAAGTGTTTGTTTATAATTTATTTAGTGATTTATGGTTAGATACCTGTCCTCTCCCTTTGAATTCAGCACAATTTTTCTAAAACGGTGAGATTATTTATGTAGAAAAGACAAAACAAAACAAAAAGATTTAAAAAAACATTTATAACCTAACAGAGATGTCAGGTTTACCTAATAAACAGAGGAATCATAGCATATTCTTGAGTTTCTAAGGTCTAAGAAAATTTAAAAAGCTAGAGAATGTGGGAAAACTGCCATGTCAAAGAACTTTAGCAACCTCAACTATTCTTTCCACATTCTTGGAGTTTCCAAACCAAACTGAGTCTTCTAGTTCTAGTTTATGATACTGTGCAGGACTCACTCTAGTTTGGCAAGTTGAGAAGAGGTCAATTCAATGCTGCCCTGCCAGTAGTGGTTTTCTCTCTAGGGATGAAAACCTTCACCTAATCTTTCTCTTTGACCTTAAAAAGTGGTGATGAGGCTTTGATCATATGAGAGTTGTCCAACCACCACAGCCAACTCTCAATCTGGTCCAAGTCACATCCACTGAAAGCTAATCTAAGCCTTTGCAGATTACTGACTTATATGTTTCTGGTTCATGTCCTCTAGTTTAATGTGTGTTAGAATAAAGTAGTAGTCCAGTTAATAACTAATAGATTGAGTGAGGATGAAGTGTGCAAAGTTGCCTTATCTGGTTAAGGTGGCATCTCAAATTTCTGGACATGTTTCCATGCAAAATTTTATAGGCCCTCAGATTCTTAACAACTAATCAGGTTGTTATTATTGGTTAAATGTAGATTTTATGAATAAATTTAATAGATTTGTGGTTTAGTCAATCTCGGGATTAACAAGTGTTTAATCAATTAGTTTAGCTGTCTAACCACTAAATTAATGACCAAAAGCTTGTCCAACTTGCCCCCAGGGCATAGCTGAATTGGTGATAACGGAGCAGAGTTGCAGAAGAGAGCAAGTGTTCGAATTTCAGCGAAGCCAAGACAATACCCTCCTCCGTCGTAGTCAACTGTAGCTTTTCGATTTATCTCCTCACAAATGGTCGCGGGGTCGACCGTGTAAAACGCTAGGGTGGCGGATTCCACCTTATTATAGAAGAGCTTGTCCAACTTAGCCCCTGGGGCATATATAGTTGAGTTGGTTACGATGGAGCAAAGTTGCTAAAGTGGGCAAGGGTCGAATCTTAACAAAGCCGAGACAATGCCCTCCTCCGTCATGGACAACTATAGCTTCTCGATTTATCTCCTCATAGATTATCGTAGAATCGATCGTATGGGGCCACTAGAGTGGCAGATTCTACTTTTTGCTGAAGAGCTTGTCCAACTTAATTGGAAATTTATAAATCAATTTGCAATTATGGCTGCTCTCTCTGGATAAAAGTTTGAAATGTGGATTAATTTTGTTGCCTACTCATACATATTGATCTGATTGAAGTCAGGGGATAGGCTGACTCCTTGAGGCTTTGAAGCAGAGCATTTCTCATTGGTCATATGTAAGTTAGATCAGGTCTTATTGAATCAACATTTGTCTGGTCGTCAATGTCAGATTGACATCTATCAAGTCGACTTCTGACGAGTCAAGTAGCCCAAGGGTTCAGGAACACTCGGTTAGCAAACGTTCAACTCCGACGGAGGTTTTCGACAATGATGAAAAGAGAAGCAATTGTCTTAGGAGAGTGGGGATAGTGAAAAAAATATATTGTATACGTATTTGTGCTTGCATAAGCGGACAACCTGTATATTGTCTTAGGAGAGTGGGGATAGTCCTCACCGGGCACTCTGTGGACATTCTGTGTGTCAACCCACTTCTTTGGATTTTGTCCGTACCACGTCCAACATGTTCTCCCACATAATATGAACATGTCTATGCCACGTTTCCCACTCATTTGCTTGTCGAGTTGAATCTTCCGTTGAGTTTAGCTTAGGTCGGACTAAGATTCTATGACTCCACCTTTCAATTTGCTAGCCTGATTTGAGCTCAGTCTTGAACCCGACTGGCTTGATTCGAGCTCGACTAGGAGTTAAGCTCAGTTTGGTTTGACTCGAGCTCACCATAAGTCAGATTGACTTGACTTGAATGTATTGAGTGGGTCTTGGGCTTGTCACATCCCCCTTGCCGTCCGTCACATCACATATGTTATCTCACACAGGCCCAGTTTATACAAGAACCTTTGATCAACTCCCTTCAAGGCTAATTTATACCCCAGATAAAAATAATAATAAATAAAAACACTTAGAAGAAGGGGGAGGATTAAAACTATTACATATATCTAAACTTATCTAAATTTATGAAATAAAGACATATAGAACAACAATAGACTCAAAGGATATGATATTTAAAAAGTTTAAATATTAAATTTAGTAGTTTTGCCAAAATCACCTAAATTTACCCAAAATTAAAATGTAAAGATATAAAATAACTGAACAAGTTAAAGTTCCAAGGAGCATACCGGATCGTGTATTTGTTTGTCTAATTTGACCATTTTCCTCATACAAAGTTTCGTATAGTATCGTTCCTTAGGGATCGATCAAGAGACATATGGAGAATGATTCTAAAGCACAAGACAATGTTATCAAAAAAAAAAATGTTAAATTCCAATTAGTCCCGTTGACTGTCTCTGAGGTGACCGATTCGGCTCCACGGAAGTTTCCGACCAATTTTTTATAGTGATCGACCCCACACCGCTAAAACGACCCCATATCAGAACCCCCCCCCCCCCCCCCCCCCCCCCCCCCCCAAGGGATTTTTTGGAGGCATGGTACCATATGTTGATAAGAACATACTGCCGAAACAGCACCTCAGCCAAATATATATTGCTAAGACTTGAATCACACAGCACCTCAGCACCTCAGACTTGAATCGCACAGCACCTCAGTCAACAAATATATGTTGCTAAGAGGATTCGAATCCAAAACCTCAAACAACACATGTCTCCATGCTTACCACTTAGGATAAGACACTTCAACAAAAAAATCATAGTGGGTAAACTTTTTATAGTGATCGGCCTCACCGCCGAAACGACCTCATATCAGAAAATCCTCTAAGGAATTTTTTGGAGGTACGGTACCACTATGTTGATAAGTGTATACTACCGAAACAGCATCTCAGGCCAACAAATACATGTTGCTAAGACTTGAATCGCATAACACCTCAATCAACAAATACATGTTAAACCTCAGGCAACACATGTCTCCATGTTTACCATTTGGGATAAGACACTTCAACAAAGACAATGTTATCAAAATGTCTAGCTCTTCGTGATCTGAGAAGGAATATCAACTTCATAGCACAACTAGTATGTGAATGAATTTTTTGTCCCGGGGCAATGGTGCAACGGTAGGTCATCCGGGTTGTGACCCAAGGACCCACGGTTCGATTCCCAACTACGGCGTATTTGCAAGAATTTTCTTCCAAATGGGAAACACAATCAAAGGATGCTGAGCATCTGGATTGGCCGCCGTATGCGTTTCCCGATTTACCCTGGTAGTCGGTGGAAAACTTCCGTGGGACCGGGTCGGCCACCCCAGGGATTGAGTCCATCAGTGTCGGCTTTAGGCATAGGCCTTAAGGCCTAGGGCCCCAAATTTAGAGGGACCCATTTTTATATATATTAATTATTATATATATATATATATATATATATTAAGAGAATAAAAAATTATTAAAATATCTTTATTGGATTTTGGAAAGATTTTGCATGATCATTTGATTTTGTAGAGATTTGGTATGTTTCCAATATATTTAATATTATTTAATTTTCAAAACTCTAATTTACTAGTTTCTTTATATTCCTCTCCTTCCTTCCTTATTAACCTAATAACTTATTTTGCTCAACTTCAAACATTTTACTTATTTGATAGCTTATTTTCTCTCCTCAAAACATTTCCGAAATCATCACAAGGGGTGTAAGGAGAGGAACGATCAGAATAAAAAGTCTTTGTTATAGATTTTTTGGTGATCTTAAGACCTAAAGTATCGCCTTCCTCATTTCCCTGTCAAATTAAATTCTTTTCCTAATACATGAATAACTTATAGAATATTACTTACCATACTTGTTAGTGTAACTTCAGCGGAAAGAAATTTTTCAAAATTAAAATTAATAAAGTCTTATTTACGTTCAACTATGTCTCAAAAAATATTAAATAATTTAGCAATGTTATCAATTGAAAAAAAATTTATTATTAAAATTTGAATATGAAAATTTAATTAATAATTTTGCATAGAAAAATTAATTTTATATAAAAAATTTATTTTTAAAATTAATATTTTAATTTATTTTAAAAAAATTTTAAACTCACCAATGTCGATCTCAAGTCCGAATAAAAAAGGATGAGAGAAATTTTTTTAAAATAATAACAATTATTTAAAAAATTTTTTTGCCTAGGGCCTCTAAGAGGCTTGAGCCGCCCTTGGAGTCTATGAGATTGACTGAGATTTATTATTTTTAAGTATATGAATGATTTCTTCTATATACACAAATTGATATTTAATAAGACTGTAAAAGCTGAAACTAATGTCATTTTTTTTTTTACAAAAAATGTGCATTTTTTTATTATTTATTTAGAACTGGTCCATCGAGAAGAGCAGATAACTAAACATCTTACTTGATTCCTCACGTGTTAATGATGCTGATAATAATAGCGTAACGCATGCATTAAATTGATATTTAACATTTTACAAAACAATAATACATAATAATTATACAACAAAGAATTAAATCAGGTGGTGAAAATTAATCTCGTCTTTGTTTAAACCTTTAGCTTCTGTTAGATCTGACCGTTTCAACAATGTGAAGGGACTTATTATTGACGATATAAATCTTTAACTTACTCTTTTCGATTAAGAGTTGACTAATAGAGGGCCTCAATTTTAAAAATTATTATATTTGTAAAAATAAGCAGACCCACAATTTTTATTTTTATTTTTATTTTTAAATATTAGTGTAGAATTTAAGGATGTACAATTTTCCACTGAATCAAAAGCAAACTTGTTTTATGTGAAAATAATAATAATAATAATAATCGATGACAGCCGACCATGGCCCACGCCTGAATAAGCGAGGTCGGCAGCGTGAGGTAGAGTCAAAGTGAAACTCGGGTCACACCGCGTTTCTTCGGCGGGAAAAATTATAAGTACACGTGGCCGGCGGTGATCCATGGAAGTCGTTATAGGTTGTTAGACTAGCCTGGTGGCGGGCCGGGTCGGCCCCAAGTCGGCCCTACCGGTTCCCACCCCGCGCTGGGTCAAACGGTCAGCCGATTCCAACTCTTCCTTCTTCCGCCGCCGTACTGCTACCGTCTCTATGGTCTCTCCTCCCTTCTTCCTCCTCTTCTTCTCCTCCTTTTCTCGTCTGGTTCACATTTATATTTGACCGATTTGCTCAGTCTCAGCCGACAAATTTTACTACTTCTTCGCTTGTTTTTTTCCTTCTTCCTTATTCTTCTTCTTCTTCGCCTTTTTCGTCTCGAAGTTGGAATGCGATCTCCTTCGGTTCCCTTCCAACTGTGGTAGGAAAGGAAAGGGGAAAAGGGAAATGGAGGAAGAGAGCGTCTCCTTCCTCCTCCTCCGGCACTCCTCGCAAGTCCCTTCTCCGCTCCGCCACATGGACTGCCCGCTCGCAACCGCATCCCAATCTCAACCCGAATCCGAACCCTAACCCTAATCGGCCCCCCAAACCTGGCCGCCTAGCCCTCCCCCTTCCTCCTCCCCTTGCCGCCTGGCCCCGCCCCGCCTCCGACGACTGTGGCCACTGCCCCGCCACTCCCTCCGCCGCTTCCTCCACCGCCGCGGCCGATGACGGCGACCCTGATATCTCCCGCGTCGACGACCACGTCTACCTCGGCGGCGACGCGGCGGCCCGCGACCGCGCGGCGCTCCGTCGTCATGGCATCACCCACGTGCTCAACTGCGCTGGCGCTGCTTGCCCCGACCACTTCCGTGGAGAGCTCGAGTACAGCACGCTGTGGCTCCGGGACTCCCCTGCGGAGGATCTTGCCCCTGTTCTGTACGACGCGTTCGACTTCCTCGAGCGTGCGCGCGCTGCTCCTCGCGGACGCGCGCTTGTCCACTGCCGCCGCGGAGCATCCAGATCTGCCGCCCTCGTCGTCGCGTACCTCATGTGGCGCCGCGCACTGACCTTTGACGATGCGCTCCGCGCCGTTCGCGTCGCGCGTCCTTCCGCGGACCCGAACCTCGGCTTCGCCGCTCAGCTCCTCCGCTGCCAACGTCGCGTCCTTGCCCTTCCACCGACTCCTGGCTCGGCTGCAGTCCGTGCCTACCGCATGGCGCCGCAGTCCCTCTGCGCCCCCCTTTACATCGTCCCCAAATCGGTCGACCTCTCCGCCACAGCCGATGCAAGCTTTCTTGATTCTCGAGGCGTCTTCGTGATTCACACGCCTGCCGCTATCTACATCTGGCTCGGTCAAGGCTGCGAACCCTCCATGACCGCCGCCGCCGCTACCTCTGCTCTCCAACTCGTCCGCTATGAGCGTGCCGACGGTCCAATCATCACGGTGCATGAGGGTTCCGAGCCAGCAGCTTTCTGGGTCTCCTTAAACGACGACCCCCCGTCTCCTAACACTGATGAATTCGTCGGGAAGCGGAGAGTAGAACTTTATGATCTCGACTACGACATCTTCCGCAGGGCCACCCCTAGAGCCCGAGGGACATTGCCACTCCCGGTTCCTTGGACGGATGTCGACAAGAAGACACTGGCGAAGGAGAGTGGTTGGGGCCGCTTGAGACGCGAGTTCGCAAGCAAGGGTTTGAAGGAATTGACGAAAGCTGTGTTGGAGCGCAGGGTTTTAAACGAAGAAGACCTGCGGGTAAGCGATACAATTCGATCTCCAGGGTCTTTCTCTATGGAGTCAAGCGCCACGCCATCATCGTCTTCGCCTGACACTGCTTCAGTTCGCTCCACTTTCTCCCCAAATTCCACGTCTTCTTCTGATTGGTATAATTTGTCCCCACCAAGCTCAGAATTACACAGGACGCACCAAACTGAACCGAACTCGGATATGCAATCATCTGTTACTGGGAACGTGAAGTTGACGGGCTCAAGAAATTTAGTGTCAGAAGCCCCTCCATTTATTTCAGAAGTGGAAGAAGATCAAGAAGCATTAGATATAGCACGACAACTCTCGTTGGGTGCTTCAGACCAAGATGACTCGTCAGAAGATGCACCTTCTGGTGATAATGAGGACAGCCAATTATTTCATCCAGTTCTTTTTAGGTGGCCTGATATGGATAAAGTGGATGATGCCCATCACGGAGTTCTTGACTCTGGATCAGTGTTCTTATTGTTAGCATCAGAATCAAAAGCAGGTTCAAGGAAGGCAATGATAAAAATGTATGTTTGGCTCGGAAGGAATAGTAGGCATGACATTCTAGGAGAGGAGGAAGAAAATAAGACTGCACAAGTAGATAGAATTGGCACAAAGTTTATTGAGCTCATGGGTGTTCCAGCGGATACTCCTGTACAGGTATGAGATTTTTTTCTTTAGCCTAACTAAAATAGTTTTTTTGCCCATATGCTTATTGCAATGTTATTCTTACTAGAAATTGTTTTTAGTTCTTTATTTAGGAAAGATTTATCTTCAATTTATTTTCATATAAAGATCTTTTAATGTTTGAGATGAATTTTAGTTAAATGACAGTCTTAAGCATTAGCAGTGTTCACATATCTTATATCCTTTTTATTTTTAACTAAGAAAGATCTCTGTTAGAAGTATATCTATTGCTAAGCACAAAATACTGATGTAATTCTATTTATGATTGATCAAGAGAAGACTTGTGTTGCAAGAGTATGGCTTATGATTAAATAAACTCTAACAATTTTTTTCTTCTTTTTTATATAAAAGAAAGATTTGCAATATGTCAAGACCTTTTTCAGTTCTGAACTTATTTTCTACATCTTAAATTTGTAATATAAAAGCCCAATTATGATTCAATTTAGAAATAAATCTACCTATCCTACAATGTTGGCAAACAGTTATTAAATTCATAAACCTAAAATATAAATTTGCCTACTTTGTTTTGATTACTTTGAAATAAAAACTTACAACTCTTAATAATCGTATAAAATTTTAAAACTTCATAATATATAAATTCCAATTAACCCTTTTTAATGTTAAAGGGATTTGACTTATAATTGCACCATTCTCTCCCAAGAACGAGGAGTCACTCTAGATAAGTTGTCAACATCTTAAATTTGGACACCCTTTCAAATGAGTAAGAAATAGTAACACTATATGAGTCTTGACCCTTGAGGACCATAATTTTTCCAATGACTTTTTCGTTGGTTGTCCCTTCTAGTAAGGGAATGATGCAATTTATCATGAGGCGGAAATAGTCTCTATGTCTCTTCTATGACAAAGTTAACATGCAAGCACAAATGTTTGAATGTCTCCCAATAAATTTGCATAATCATCAAGTGGAAAATTGGACTAATATTTAAAATGATTGGTAAGTAAAATAAACATGCATTATAATTAGTTTTTCTTATAATATAAAACGGCAATCCGGTGCACGAAACTCCCCCTAATACGGGTTATTGGGGAAGGGGTTTATTGTATGCAGTCTTACCTTGCTTTACAAGAGTCTGTTTTTGAGACTCGAACCCGTGACTTCTAAGTCACAAGGCAACAACTTTACCGTTGCGCCAAGGCTCCCTTTCAGTTTTTCTTATAATATGGCTAAATAAATTAAACAAGAAGGTTCCTAGATCAATTGTCTCAAAACAATTCAAATTTATAAATACAAGAGATAATCTATTGTACCACTAGTTTCTTCATAATAATCAATTTATTACTTAGTAACTTATTTTCTAGCATTGACAAGTGTCTCTTGTGTTTGGCTGTTTGGCTGAAATGGTGGCATGCAACAGACAAAAAACCCAACTTTTTAAGCCGACGAGCTTAAGATTTTGCATGTCTAGGTTGGCTTGATCACTACCAAAATCTATTGGCAACTTAATGAGTTTGTATTTTGATAAAATCAGACGTCCTATAGGGGTATACAAGTCAAATAGTTGTCTATATCAATTAGTCGATCAAGAATTATATTTAGTTGAATTCTTTATGAAAATTAAGGGCATTTACCTTGAGATGCCTAGGCCTGTATTGTTTTAGTTTTAGGAATGTAATTTATTTTTTTCTCCAAACACAGGTATGAGATTCTGAGGGTGTATTTTATCCATGAAGTTGTATGTGTAGGAAAGATAATAATTCGTTAATACTTCTCGGATAGACCAATCTAGATCCCATGAACTTAAGTTTGTCTCTGTATAGCTGTATTTGGTTTTATGACCTACTCTCGAAATCACATCTCTCATCCCTCTAGTATCTCATGGCAATGATGGTATTTTCTCTCATCATGCCAGTTTAAAATTATTGTCAAATAAGGATATTTAAATCAAAGTAGCATGATAAACTAAGATGCAATGATGAAAATATAATGGTTGATGAATTTATTTTATGAACTATAATGATAAATGACAAAGAAATTAAAGTACAAGTAAAGAATACATCCATGTAATGATATTTTTTTCATAAATAAGGTACAATGAAGTGCAGAAGTTTTAGGAAAATATGATGATTGATGGATTTATTCTATGAACTATAATAATAAATGGTGAAAGTAAAAAATTCTATCTATATAATAATATTGTTTTTGTAAGGTTTGATGATGTGCATCTTGAGAGAAAAGCAAAATCAATACTAGTAATTTAAATTAACTGAAGAATTAAACAAAAGTAATTTGCAAAATGAGAGTGCATTTATGACATGATTCCAACCTAATCTGATATTGACGCTTCCATGAAGTTGGGTCTTTAATGATTTCACTTGGGTGTATTCCTCTCCCTTCTAATTTCTGCTTGTAATCGGTGTAGGAAGATCCAAAATTACTTTCACAGGATCCAGAAGATCCACTGTCCACTTTCCACTAAGCTTTGTATGGGATCCCTAAGCCCCCAGGGCGTAGCACAGACGGTGGGCACATGGTATTGCTGGTGTAATGGTCAAGGGTCGATTCCAGGAGATGACGACTTGGGGTCAATCCCGTCATGCGCCTAATGCCTGTGTACCTGAATGAACCTCCTTTCATATCCGTGGGGCCGGCTCTAGGGGGGCCGTTGAGGTAGCGGATCTACCTTTTTGTATGGGATCCCTAAGTACTCACACTGAATCCTAGTTAATGATGGGTTGTTAACCCAATAGCTATTTAGTCTTAGGTTTGCAGAATTAATCAAGAGAAGAGGATATAGAAGGGGTGGTCAAGTCT
Source organism: Curcuma longa (assembly GCF_044706935.1). Lineage (NCBI taxonomy): Eukaryota > Viridiplantae > Streptophyta > Magnoliopsida > Zingiberales > Zingiberaceae > Curcuma > Curcuma longa. The sequence continues at coordinate 13,548,608 of NC_133862.1, read as the reverse complement.
AAAAGAAAGTAGACTGGGATGCTCACAACTTGGTCATAAGTGGGTGCTTGTTCACGCAAAAGATCTCTAGTGGAAGAACCCTGTTTGCAATAGGGGTGGCATCACGATGGGAAAAACTGCATGTGGGCTGCCTTCTTCAGAGGAGCTCTACATGTGCTTGTTGGGTAGTGGCAATGGAGGAATCACCAACAATGTTGTGATGGCAAGGCAATTACTCATAACTGAAGGAAGAGAGATAAAAACAAGGCAAATGCTCTTTGCTAGTGGTGCTTCATTGGGTTAGGTGTTGCTGTGGGGATCTTCTTCTGCCAATGCGTGCTACTAATGTGTCCTCTTCTGCAGGTGTGGGTCTGGCAAAAGGGGTCCATTGGACAAAGCCAGTGATGTGCGTTTAGGGTGCAGGGAGGTCACTGTAGAAATTCCTGTAGGAGGTTGCAAATTGAGTCTGGAATTGCAAGTGAATGGCTGGAGTACAGACTTGATGGTATAGACACGGAAGAGGGAAGATGTTCTGCAGGAGAATAGAGAGAAACACAGGAGCCTTACACATGGCTCGCTATGGATGACATATGGGTTGAGGTTGTTGGACTAGTCTGCAGAGGACTGTTGAAGGGCTGAAATGAGTTTCTATGACTCTGTTTTTGTTGCCATGGATGTTTGTGAGAGCCGTTGGAGAGATCAACCGTAGATTTGTTAGGGATTGTTAGGGAAATAGTGAATGCATTCTTTTATTCCTGTAAAAAAGGACAATTCTGGCCTCGCTGTAGGTGGCTAGCTTCATTGTTGCTGGTTGTGGGTTGTGTTGGTTGAGTTGTAGTCAATAGATCGACCAAGGACAGTTCCTCCACTGTTTTTAGTGATAAGGAAGAAAGCTACCAGAATTTTTAACCTCAGGAATGGATGAAGGACTAGGAAGTCCTTGCAATGTGTTGCACCTGGTGATGGGAGAAAGGAGATGGAGCAAGCAAGCATGCATGCGGAAGTAGTAGAGGAGAAAGACAGTTGGGGTCCGTGATGGCGGTTGTGTGGGTTGCTAGAGGGGTTAAAGAAGCCTCTTTTACTCAGATCACAACATAGAGGTTGGCAGCGAAGAGGAAAACTCAAACAAAGTATTATATATTGAATGAGGTTTGTTTCAAAGATGCAACAAGAGTGGAAAGATAAATCCATGTGCCTCGGCCAACAAATTTTATGGAGTTGCATGCTTCAGTCAACATCTTGCAAGAAAAAATGATTGTAGAAAAATCAAGCTATGTTAATTTGAAAGATAATGCAACCAAAGGAGGTTGTGGTCTCTTTTAAAGGTTCAACTATGACTCAATATTAGAAATACTTAAACTCAATTCTATATTGTTAAACAAATAATCAATTCTTAAACTAACTTATTCTATAATATAAAATTAATTATAAAATTTTCTACTTTTTTTGACTACTTCAAAATAAGCACTTTAAATTTTTTAAAATTCTAAGAAGTTTAAAATTTCATAATCCAAAACTTCCAATTTCTTACTTTTATCTCATCATTATGCCTCCTTTTTATTCGTTCCTTTTGGTATTGTGTGTGAGTACTTCAAGGGCCGAGTATCTAGATTTTTAGCCACTAATGGCATCTAAGAAATTCTTTAACCTTTAGAAAACTAAATTAAGAGATACTAATTGCTGAAGTTGGTTGGTAATTTTGGGAACATATTAATCTCTAGAAACGTCAACCTTTTTTTGGTAGGGAGAATTTAGAAGCAAGATAGCATATTCTTGTCTTTCAAATGGTTTTCACAATCATGTTAATTGGTTGTAAACTAGAATGGGATTCCATAAAGCCATTGCAGGGGCATAGTTTTCACAATCATGAATTGGTTCTAAAACTAGGCCGGGGCTTGAGGGTTGATCAATGGTGCACTTTTTTTTTATTAGTATGTGTCTAAAACAGTTATTTATTGTGTTTCTCCTTGGTCCTTATGCTTTCTAAATTTCAACTTAATCAACTATGATTTTGAAGTTTAACAATTTCTAGTTTCTTTAACTGCACAGACTGAATTGTATTGCTAAATGCACTCCTTTTTCCCTTTAGAAGGATTTTGGATGACAAGCTTTCCATTGTGATTTCCAAGATTAAACCATCTTTGTAAGAACGAGATCTATGTTTATTTGTTGGCGAGCTCATCCTTCTGAAAAATTTGTACCATTACATGTAAGAACTATTGACAAATTTTACAAAGAACATTCCTCCTGATTGTTATGTGATTGAAGCCTTGCACTGAATAATATCATTAAATTCCTAATATTATCCATCAGCTTTTATATGATCCTCTTTCTGAACTCAACATATTCTTCTCTCTTTATCTAACATGATGTATTCTCTATTCCACATCTTCCATAAACTTACCTAATTGTCTTTCGAAATCAAGTTTAGCTATTGTGGATTTATTATCAATTTATAGTTGATATATTAGCCTGCCAGCGGATGAATTTGTTCGCATAGTTGGTTATGAAGCATAAAAATGCAATAGAGTTCTTCTATTGAAAGGAATTAATAATTTGTATTTGCTCATGTAAATAGGCTTTAAGTTTCTCACACAGCTATCCCTCGAATAATTACAAGTTTACTTACCTGTGACATGTGTAGTCTGATATAACGAGCAAAACTTACGTGGGGTTATCGAAAGGGGTCTTAAGTTAATAGCTATACACTTCCGTGAGGGCCCAAAGTTTTGTTCTAATGTAACTACACTTTTCTTTCATTTATTACGTCTGTTGAAGCTCGCTGATAATTGGTATTCTGTTTGACAGGTAATTAGAGAGGGCGAGGAGCCAGAACAGTTCTTAAATCACTTGTTCTCCTTCCACCAAGTTAATGAAAGCATTCATTGAAGCCGTGGAGGTATTGCAGGAGATATCTAACCTACTTTACAACCATTGGCGATTCATGATTCCTGGAGGGAAGATATGCATACTGTTCTTTTTAGTGATTTAATTCATTAGGTAAACTGTGTAATATAGTAAGTAGAACATCTAATATCATCAGCCATCACCTTGATGTGAATGGAGCTGTGGATACTAGAAATCATGAAAAGAAAATAATTTTTAGGTGAAAGTAGCCTCTCCTACTTCCTGCCTACTCCGCTCCTGTGTATACTGGGCCTACTCTAATAGTGGCCACAAGCCATAACCTATCTTGTTCTGGGGCTTATTCTAAGAATGGGCCTACAACATTTTCCGGCCTGCTGGGACCTCGGCCATGCCAAGCCAGACAACATGTTTGAGTGTCTACTTGAATCCTACCTACATCCATTAGTGTGCTTAGTATAATAAAAGTTCTCAAGTTCAAACCTCTGCAATTACTGGTTTCATACCACGGTTGATTGTGTTTTGTATGGTCGTTTGAGTTTTACAAAGATATTACAATTGGGAATAGAGAAGGCAGGATCATTCAGAGCCTTCATCACAATCACATCCATCCTTTCATGATTTGGTGATGCATATATAACTACCTTGATTCTATGTGATCCATATCATGAAGAGTTGTTGAAAATCGAGGATTGAATTCCACATGGAGGAATTTATTTACTTATGATGATGGTTCATATGCTTCTCTATAGAATTTTTATTCCCATGAGTGATTATATATACATATATAGATATTTTTGTATAAAGTAGATTGCAACTCTTGGCAATAGATTAGGGACGTTATTACTTGTTAGCTGATCCACCAATCTCACTTTCATCTCCATCAAATTGTGGTTGTGCAAATTAAACTCTTTGATAAATTAAGGTTTGCTAGCATGAAATGGATTGTGCCAAACACAACCCATCCAACATAATTAATGGGTGTGGGTCGCACACCACCTATGGGTATGCTAGTCAAGCAGGATATTAGGCATAGTCTGTTGACTGACCAGCCATGATACTGGGCACAATTTGCAAGTCAAGCTCGACTGATTTTAAATGTAGATTTATTTTAATCTTTATTTATTTAATAATTTTAAAATGTATCTTTTAATATTAATTATAGTGGAAAGCCTTAACAATAATATTGTTTTATACTTCCTTTTCTTTTATTATATACTCTCTGTTAGATGTTACTACTTAATCACTGTATCTAAAGTACCAACCGGCATTCATGCTTACACATGGTAGGGATTTTGGTTGTTACTATTCTTGCTGAATAAAAGATCTTTTGGCTGCCTGCCTACAAGCTGCTTTATTCAAGTAGTTGTGATTGCTTTCACGTAACTTATTTGGTTGATAAACATAGTTTTTAAATATTGCATGTGAGTTATATAGTTGGATATATCACTTTCTTTTGTTTTTTAGGTGAAAATGGAACATATCACTGCAGTAGATGGCTAGTGAAACAAATGATGAACAGGAAAAGAAAATAAAAAGATTCAATTTCTAGTTGTTCTACCAATGCGACCAGTTTTTATTTAAAAGAACAAAGAGATCATACAACCATAACTTGTCAGGGGCCAACTAATACCGTGTATGTCATCAGATCGGTAGATTACCTTCTGTGATAACTAATATTGTCTCCATCCAATGGTGCAATTGTATCTATTACAAAAGTTGAAATTTATTTATTTATTTCAAATAAAACTTTTGTGATTCATCAAAACTCTCTTTGTTGAAGGTATTTCTTCAGTATTTCTCCATCAAAAGGCAGCAGCTTCATATTAGTGGCAAAATCAATCAGAAGTTTGTTGTAGCAGGTACTTCAAACTCCCATAGATTTAGTTCTGCCTAATCAACTGATTCAATTATATCTAATTGTGCACGAGGCTTAGATTTATCTGTTGGTAGATTGATACGCTAAAGAAAATCTCAACCATAGCTGATGGTGAGATCTAGTTCATTGACAATATATATATATAGAAGCATCCATTATATTAAATCCAAATAAAAGATGAAGATAATCTCGCAAAGATTTCATAATAATCCTACTTTATATCGAGGCGTTCAATCGAATGCCAACTGAAAATCCACGTTAGTTTAATTTAGATTTGAGGATCTTCTAGTTTAAAGTCTAAATAATAATGGCAAGAGTAATAATCATGATAGCACTGATTTTCAATTAGTAAAGCTTTATCATATAATTTATATTCATGTTATTTTAATTCTTTTATTACTATAACACCTTAATTATTGCTATCATATTTATGATGATATGATTTATGCTTTTAAACTCTTATAAACAATATGTTTATTCAGCTACAAATTATGATGACTAATTAAACAACACCAATTGAGTCATTTGCATCAAGAATGAAGTGGATGGAGTGAAGAAGTCAAATTAAAAATTATATTAATTTAAATATGATTAAAATATAAAATTATGAACTTTTGTAAGTTTCACTGATAATAGAAAATATGAAAATAAATATTTTCAATAAAAAACTACTTGAATTATAATTATTTTCTATTGAATATAAAAATAAAAATATTAATTACTAAATAATAAAAATCAAAGCTCTATTGATCATGAATATTTGTGTCATTCTTAAATATTTTTCAATTTTAAATATTTTTAATTTATTTATATTCATTGCAAATGTGTCTAATCTTAAACTGTTTTGCTCTTGAAAAATTTTAATTTCTTTTCTTTTATTGTGTTATGAATCAATATGAAATTTATCTTTAATTTATTTCATCAAAATTATTTTTTCTATAATATTTGTTTCCTTAAATTAACTTTTTATTTTTACATGGTTATTAGACAATCATCTATTAAAGTTTGGTGGGTCTCTAATATTTTGAACGTATCATCAATAAATTTTGACGGTCCACTAAGTATGAATTTAATTAACAAATCAAATTGTCATAATAAATATTATAAATATTCTTAGTTATTATTAAAATAAAAAATTAATTATAAAATGATAAAAATCAAATATTTAATTTATTATAGCTTCACTATTCTTAAATATTTTTTATTTTTTTATTTTATACAGATGTGGCAATAAATATTTTTTAAATTTATGTTTATTTATTATAAATATGCTAATTTAAATATTTTTTTATTTTGTTTGTTTGGATCGGATTACGTAGTTTTTGATAGCTCACCCACCACCAAACCAAAGGAACTATTGTTTTTTCAAAAACAGTTATAAAGCTCCCATTTTTTAGATAGTTTAGTGCTAATTAGAATTTGATTAATAATAATAATAAAATTCCTGATTTAATTAAAACGAAGCCAAATAGAAGTTGTTATTATAATCCAATTAGTTTCTCAATTAATATTTAATAAGTAAAAAATCAAAACGCTCGACCATATTTTACATGCTGAAAATATTTTTGTTAACAGGTATGGAATAATTACTACAATATAAAAAAATTAATTTAATTTGATAAAAACTTTATATACAAAATGATTAAAATTATCATAATATTATTACTGACCATTTAATAATTACTATAATATTGTAACAGCTAAATAATTAATTGTTATAATAGTGTAACAAATAACTAATTAGCTGTTAACATGTAACAATTAATTAATTATTTACTATATTTGTGACAGCCACTTAAATGATTGACATACGGCGCAGTAATTATTTAATTGAATATTCTAGTAACATAGCAGTCATTATATAGTTATTTTAAGTATATTAATAAAATTTTATTAAATTTAAATAAATTTGATAATTTTTTTAGATATAGATTTGTTAACTGAATTAAATCAGATTTATTTTTATATGTTACGGTAGCTACGTATAACCGTCAATTTGGAGTAGGCCCGCTAGGTTGGTCTGGCTCGCCAAGTAATTTAAGTGGGTGGGGTTGTAATTTTATCATCCCATTTTAAGATGAGTTCAAATGGATTGGCCCGTCTAAGTCTGTGATCCACGTGGGTTGGCCTGCGGCGGGTTTAAATTGACCTTGATTTGAGAAAGTTTATTTATTTATTTTAAATTTTAAAAGTAAAATAGAAATCTAATGAGTTTGATCCATTTAAATTATAATTTAAATTTAAAAATTACAATTCAAATTTAAAAATTTTAACTTAATAAATTTAAATTATAATTCAAACTTAAAATTTTTAATATTTTTTAATAGGCCCGTGGATTAACCCGTTTAACCCGCGATCTATCTTGAATTAGATTGGATTGAAGATTTTTCAATCCGCCAAATTGGTGGATTGACCCATCTCGCCTTTCCATATGATGGGTCCGTCATGAATTGATCCGTTTGACAGCTCTCAAACTACCTGACTATTTAAAAAATATTTTCTAAATGGGAAATATAATAACAGGTTGATATTTATTTAATGCAATCCAATTGTATATATTAAGCACACAACTCGTCTCACACCCCAAACGAAACCTCTCTCACCACGATCGGTTAAGCACGGTGCGTGATGGGAGGAGGCCAAGGGCGGATGCGATTGTGGCGGCGGCCGAAGGAAACAGTCAACCGCGCGTTCGCCGACAGCGCCGTCGGCCGCTATTTCAAGGTCGACGCTCGCGACACCTCTTTCACCAGAGAACTCCGCGCCGGGGCTGCCACCTTCCTCACCATGATCTACATCGTGTCCGTCAACGCCGCCATCCTCACCGCATCCGGCGGCCCGTGCACCGTCCGTGACTGCGCGCCGCTGCCGTCCACCAACTCCTCCGCCTCCGTCGTCCTTCCACCTGGACCCGAGTGCAAGTTCGACGGAAACCCGGGCTACCAGCGCTGCCTGGCGCGGGTCCAGAAGGACCTCGTGGTGGCCACGGCCGCCGCGGCCGTGGTCGGCAGCTTCGCCATGGGCACGGTGGCCAACCTCCCCTTGGCGCTCGCCCCTGGCATGGGCTCCAACGCCTACTTCACCTACAATATGGTGGGCTTCCACGGCTCCGGCCGTGTGCCTTACGAGACCGCCCTCGCAGTCGTCATGGTCGAGGGTTGCCTCTTCCTGGCGCTCTCCTTGCTCGGCCTCCGATCCAGGCTCGCCCGCCTCATACCGCGCTCCATCCGCCTCGCCTCCGCCGTCGGCATCGGCCTATTCCTCGCCTTCACTGGCCTGCAATCCCAGGTGGGCGTCGGTCTGGTGGGGCCCAGCTCCTCCACCCTCGTCACGCTCACCGCCTGCGCTCGCACCGACCCTGCCACAGGCCAGTGCCTTGGCGGCACGCTGCAGAGCCCCACCTTCTGGCTCGGCGCCGTCGGCTTCCTCATCACGGCTATGTGCCTCGCTCGAAACGTCAAGGGAGCCATGATCTACGGCATCATCTTCGTCACGTTAGTCTCGTGGATTCGCGGCACCAGCGTCTCGGTCTTCCCCAACACGGAACAGGGGAACGCCAATTTCGACTACTTCAAGAAGGTCTTCGACTTCCATTTGATCGACACAACTGCCTGGCGAATCAGCTTCGCCGGGTTCGGGAGGAGCGAGGTGTGGCTGGCGCTGGCGACGCTGCTGTACGTCGACATCCTCGACACGACCGGGTCCATGTACTCGATGGCAGAGTACGCGGGGTTCACAGACGACGCCGGTGGGTTCGAGGGCGAGTACCGGGCGTTCGCGGTGGACGCGAGCTCCACCATCGTGGGCTCCCTTCTCGGGACCACGACGGTGACGACATACATCGAGTCGACGGCGGGGCTGCGGGAGGGCGGGAGAACAGGGGTCACGGCAATCACGGTGGCAGCACTGTTCCTGATCTCGCTCTTCTTCGCGCCTCTGTTCACCAACGTCCCGGCGTGGGCGGTGGGGCCGTCGCTGGTGCTGGTGGGCGCGATGATGATAGCGGTGGCGCGGGAGGTGGATTGGGCGGAGGCGAAGGAGGCGGTGCCGGCGTTCCTCACCATGATCCTGATGCCGCTCACGTACTCGATCGCTTATGGGATTATCGCGGGCATAGGGACGCACATTGTGCTCCACCTGTTCGATTATATTACAGCAGTTTACAGATGGGCCGGCAACACGAAGAAGAAGACTGATTCTGATGGAAATGGCGCTGCAAATGCTTCTGTTTGATTAAAATCAAGTTGATTTTATATATAGAAAATATAAAAACATTGAAGATTTTGATAAATATGAACTTTAATATAAATCCCTGAGTAATTGATTGGAGTTAGGACCATTGGAGTCTAATTTTCGCAAAATATGAAGGTTGGAGCCTAGATATAAGAGCTCGCACTTAGAAATCATTATTTACATCTCAAATCTTCTGTGATCAAGATGATTAAATCATAATTTTTTTGAAGGGTAGGGTAGATCATCTTGTTGTCGATGAGCAAGATAGATTTGGAGATGCAAGTGAACCTCTATTAGGAGCTTCGATTGATTGATGAAGAAATTATCCCCTCTTAACCTTATTTATTCTTATCTTATGATTCATGTGCTATTTCCTTGATCATATGCATCATGGTTGTTCCTGTTGAGATCATCTCTTAAGAAGATGAGAATGGAGGCTAGGGGTGTTATGACTCGACTACTTTGACGTTCAAGTTAGTAGATGAGTTGATGAAGGAAGAAAGCTAAGCTTAATTGAGGGTAGGTATGGCGTAAGCGTACCTCCATCGTGAGGACAGGGAGTTCATATAGAGAATAGTGAGAGAATAGGAAAAACTTATCTTGTCCTAATTAAGGATAATATCTGTGCGTGAAGATTTTGTCAGACGATATGTTCCATTGAAGTAAGGAAGGTATCCCATTACCGCCGTAGTAGCGAAAAATCATGTCATCCATTATCATACCGTGCCATCATGCCGCATTAATGAAGGAGTAGGTTAACCCTCATATTACATGATCACTCCTATCCTTTTGGCGGCGGCATAGTTAACTGAGAGAGTAGCGCGAAGTGGAGTCGGTCGAGTATTAAGTACGGTACTGAGGGAACGCAATCTGGTCGCAGAGGAAGCCTGAATCGGGATAGGCTAGGGACTGAGACTGGGTATCGAGTTGGAATATAACCAAGCAGAGCCTTGGAGTTAGAGCTCGGAGTCGAGAGAGAAATCAGTTGTCTGATTCCAAGTTGAGCCTACTCGCCAGGTCGGGTGTTAGACGCATCCTGAGCTTGCTTTCGTGGTGAATCCGAGTGCTAGAGTTGAGCGGAATGAAGAGCTAAGGTGACCGAGCTGGGGGGATCGGGCGAAGTGGCACAGTGGGGACTGCGGCATAGGGGTTGATTTCTCAAACGGGCCAGAATTTGGATCCCCACCTAAATTGGGGAACAGGAGAATATGGGATACTGACCTAATCTAAATGTCGAATTGAAGTCGCCAAGTCGGGACGCGAGCCTAAGTCAACTTTTTGTCTGACAGACCCTCTATTTGGATCAGACCTTGACTTTTCGGGCCAGATCCTACCAGCCCATAATAATGATCATGCTAGACAGACATAATTCATGTCGACACATGTATTGAATCTCAGCACCATGATGGGATGGATTCCACTTTAAGGCAGTCAAAAGCACTACCAAGCCTGTCCATTTATCTATATTGAGATGCTGCTGCATCGCTAGCTTTTGACTAACTTCTCCAATCCAATCAAACTCGTCGTCTAAAGTCAAACCATAAATATTCCTACTACGATCGACTTCCTTAGTGCTCGTCGGCATGACTCTTAGCCTTATAAATTGGCACTCCACGATCCAAACTGGAAGCCATTAACCTCACCAAAACAAGCGATATTGTTGAATTACGTAGATTAATTGTTCTACTGAAAAACCACAAATCTTCTCTCACCAAACACTACTGGCGTCTCTTAACCTCAAACTCCCCCCTCACAGACCTCACATCTCGAGAGTCTTAACAACTAGATATTTTAAGTTGCACAACGATCTTCACTACCAGCAGCAACTTCCAATTTCCAAGCTTATCGTGCCATCAAATCCAACTCCACCACAATCATTATCTTCTCGTAATCACCCAAATAGTCATTGGACATTTGCAAGCCTACAATTGATAGAGGCCCTTAATGTTGGGCCTACAGAACCTTCAGAGGATACTGTCATTCTTCAGCATGCTGATGGCACTCGCAAAACCTTCAAAGCTAAAGCCAAAAATGTGAAGGAGCTGAAAATTGTCCTTGCCTGCTTTACCTTATTCAGTGACCTAAGCATAGATTTTTACCAAGAACTGACTCAGAAACATTGCCACAAGCTACTTCAATTCTAAAGAGGTAAAGCTTCCAGCTGAATGCTTGGGAGTTTAGTTAGGAGTGAGTAGTAGCCAAGAGGAAGAATATTAGCATAGTAAGCACTGATGGAGGACTTATTCTCCTAAGCAGTGTCCTAATTAAATCAGCAGATATTCCAGTGTCTGTCTGATCCCAAAGTAGACAAATTAAGAAGAAATTTTCTCTAGATGAAGAAAGAAAGTAATTAGGGAAAGGGAGTCATCTAGCAGGTGAAATGACTCGTATAGAAGTCAAAATTCAAAAGTGAGACTATCACTGTGCTCTTAAAACTCCCAGAAGCTCATTCGTCATTTCACCTTAATGGACACACTACATAGGTCAAAATGAAGAAGTGACACCACCACTTTACTCCTAGTGCTCCCTAGCCTTCATATTTTGTATTTGAATATATGTAGGTCTATACAAAGGCACTAGAGAAATTGAATTGTAGAAGTGAGACCACCAAAGTGCTTTCTGTGTAATTCTAAAAGCTCATCTATGCCCTCAAATATGCAATTTTGTCTCTTTGTGTCTATATGATGAAGAGAATCATATATTCATGAAAAACAACTAAAAAATCACGCATACATTGAAATGGATCTGAAGGTGGGAGCAAGGATGGAGGCACATTTTAGTTTACCTAGGCTTTAGCTCGGGCCTGAGTGATAAATAAAAAAAAAAAGTTAAAAATATTGACATACCTCTCATGCAGCTACTGATTAAGATCTTGAGAGTCCTAAGTCTCCTGATAGTCAAAGTCATGCGACTTTTGACTCATGCGAGTCATGAATTCCCATATTTCTCGTCCAATTTCCTCGTATTTCAACTGGGTTTGCTGAGACTCTTGAAATTCTTGCTCTAATATAGAGTCTGATTCTTTAATGCTTGATTTTCTTGCTCTAAGACTTCTATTCTAGTAGATAATCCGCAGGGACGATGACCCTTAGCCCTAGGGGTTATCACACTGATCATAAACACCTCTCGCTTGGGACCCAAGACCATAGAGTGAAATTCTTTTTCCTTCCACCGACCACATCATAATAGATCTCATTTATCTTATCAACGGAGAGAGTACATCTCACCTCCCTCTGTATCAGGCTGAAATGTCTACGCAACTCTGTCAGTCATTTCATCCTATTTAAAAATAAATTCATATAAGATATAAAATTAAAAAAGCTAATCATTGTTAATAGTTAAATAAGTTTAAATTTTAAATTCCTATGTCTAATGCCTTCGATTGATGATCAACAAATGTACCATCCTTTGACTTGTGTGTCTTGGTAAATATCTCCGAACAAATAGAAGGTCGATGTAGTTCATGTTCTTGAATATTAAATAATACAATTAAATCAAAATAAAATAATTGATAATTAAATAATTCTGATATAAATATATTAATTATAAACTTACTAAGTTTATGACATGCTCGACGATCGAACTAGATCCAGTTGTATGTTTTGTGGATCCGGTGCTAGGGTCAGTCAGCTCGGTGTTTCTATTGGCTCAAGTTGTCGCTGAATTTGACTGCCATCTTTCTACATTCCAGATGGCTTGTCATGCATCCCAAACATCATGTGGGATAAAAGATGATTTTATGTCTTTTCTTCTGCATTTATATAGTAGATCCTTATAAAGTTTGACACAAATATTATTCCATATTTCTTTAAGTGTACTCTCCTTGTGCCCTGACTCCTAGGTATATTTTTTTAAAAAAAGTTTACAAATTAGTATACATAAATAAAACTCCTAGTAATAAAAATGACTTACCAAAAACTCTTGATTGTGAAAATCTCTCATGCCCTCATTTACATGTCTCCATGTAATACCAGAAAGACACACTCTTTCTCTAAATTTACTAGAAATGTACGTCACAACTCAATGGTCATATGGAGTAAAATTGTATTAAAAATATATAAATATTAGGCATATGTTATAACAAAAGGAATTAAAAATTACTAATAACACCAATACTTATCAACCCCCAACAATCTCGCAAGATAGTTTACCACCGGGTGCTGCTGCCTGGTATCTATATCTATATCTGCACAATAACATTATAATATATACACATTCGAAATAATAATCAAATCGTTAGTGAGATCTACATGTAACAAAACAAAGAATTTTAACTTATTCTGAATTAATTTACAATAATGCTAATATTGGTTCATCGTTATAATTTAAATCATCAACATTAACATTTTGAGGATCCTCCTCGCTAGATTCAATTAGTTCAACAAGCTCCTCACTACTGGATATGTCTTTGTCGTCTATCTCCTGATAATGTACATTAGCATCTACAAGTAAGACAAATGTTGATTGAATCTGAGAATCTACTAAATGTATCTCCACTTCTTCATTTTGAAATGCATCATGGTGTTGGGCCATGTTGGAGTTCGACATTTCTATGGCCGAACGAGCCTTCGTACGACAAATAACTAACCATTCACTAACTCTTCTTGCCTTCGTTGGGTATTCAAAATAGAAAATCTGATCCACTTGAATTGCAAAAATGAAAGGTTCAAACTTATTGAACCTTTTGTTTGTATTAATCACAACTAAATTATAGCTTGAGTGTATTTCAGTTCCTATTATATGAGTCAAATCGTACTAAAAATATTTGAATGACACACATCTTTTTATGGATAAGGCAGTATATTCAATCTCAATGATTTCTTCAAGTCTCCCATAATAATCAAACTCTAAATTATTATTGTTGATAGATCCTTTTACGTAAATACTAAAATTAAAAGTTAGTTTTTGTGAATCTCATTGTGCCACGTGGAATTTAAAACCATTAATGTAGTAACAGAATACACTTGTATCTTACGGAGGGATTCATATGCAAGCTTGATTATTCTTCCATCTTTCACATTTGATATTTTATGATCGTTCACCTATATAGTAAGTATGATATAAATTAGGTCAAAATTTAGTATTGATATATGAAAAATTATTTATTTATTAACCACAATGCAAATTTCATCTCTAACTTTTTCTCTACTTCACTTGCACTGATTGATGGATTTTGATACTTAAGTTGTTGTTCGTAAAGGTTGCAATTAATGGATGAAAGATAAATTTAAAATAATTAGGATATCAAACATAAATAAAAAGGTATTAGTAGTTGATTATATCAGTCAACTCACCTTATATACGGTTTGACCTCCTCACAATTCAAGAGTATGTATGTTTTTGCAGCATGATATTCTTGTTGATTTAACCATCTTAAAATAGCTTGATGCACCAATTGACTTATAAGAAATTTGAATATAAAAAGCATTGTTGGGTCAATCGACTGAGTATCATCAGAATTTCTAGGATACTTGCGATGTTTGATTTTGACATTATCAGTAAGATAATATAAGTAGAAAGAAGTTATTTTTTCAACCAAATAAAT
>NC_133862.1:13513900-13534007 GCF_044706935.1 Curcuma longa | reverse complement strand
CATCTCACCTCCCTCTGTATCAAGCTGAAATGTCTGCGCAACTCTGTTAGTTATTTCATTGTATTTAAAAATAAATTCATATAAAATATAAAATTAAAAAGCTAATCATTGTTAACAGTTAAATAAGTTTAAATTTAGAATTCTTATAACGTCTAATGCCTTCGATCGATAATCGATAAATGTACCATCTTTTGACTTGTGTGTCTTAGTAAATATCTTCGAACAAGTAGGAGGTCGATGTAGTTCTTGTTCTAGAATATTAAATAATACAATTAAATTAAAATAAAATAATTGATAATTAAATAATTTTGATATAAATATATTAATTATAAACTTACTAAGTCTATAACATGCTCAATGATCGAACGATATTTAGCTGTATATTTTGTGGATCCGATGTTAGAGTCAGTCAGCTCGGTGTTTCTATTGGCTCGAGCTGTCACTAAATTTGACTGTTATCTTTCTACATCCCAGATGGCTTGTTATACATCCCAAACATCATTTGAGATAAAAGATGTTTTACGCTATTTCTTCTACATTTGTAAAGTAAATCCTTATAGAGTTTGACACAGATATTATTCCACAATTCTTTAAATATCTCCTCGTGCCTTGACTCTTACGTATATTTTTTTTGCAAAAAAGTTTACAAATTAGTATACATAAATAAAACTCTTAGTAATAAAAATGACTTACCAAAAACTCTTAATTGTAAAAATCTCTCATGCCCTCGCCTCCATGTATTATCAAAAAGACATACTCTTTCTCTAAATTTACTAGAAATGTACGTTGCAACTCGATGGCCATCTGGAGTAAAAGTGCATTAAAAAATATATAAATATTAGACATATGTTATAAAAAATACCACCAATACTTATCAACCTCCAATAATCTGCAAGATAGTTTGATCAACGGGTGCTGCTGCCTAATCTGACATATCTATATCTGCACATATACACATTTGAAATAATAATCAAATCGTTAATGAGATCTACATGTAACAAAATAAACATTTTTAACTTGTTCTGAATTAATTAATAATAATGTTAATATTCAATCATCGTCAGTGGCGGATCCAGACTAGTTTTTCAACCGGGGCTCAATTTTTTTAATATATAATAAATATATATAAAAAATAAAAATACAATTAATAACGATAATAATAAAAATACAATTAATAACGATAATTAAAAGTACCTTGTATGAGGAGATTGAATATGACTGTATGAGTACAGAGCATGTCCTGATTGCTAAGATGAAATTGTAAGTTTACAAATCTGCAAACACCACAAATCACAACAACAACTTGAAGAAGTACAGTAAAGGTTAAGCATTCGATCATTGTGAATCTATGAATGTTATCATGAACTAATTATGAATTTAAGATTAATTCCTAAATAGGGTCTAAGCTTGGCAAACACTAAGGAATTCACCAACTATATATCCAAAAACCTTAGAAATACAATACTTATATTACAGTACCCATCTATTATCTTTAGTGATTAAGGATAACATGTCTTCTCCCATTTAAGCATCCAATTGGAACCAGATTTTTTTCATTTCACTCTGCAGTGATTAAGGATAACATGTCTATCTGCAAACTAAACCCCCTACATGTCACCTAGAGTTTATTGAAGTGACGATGCATAAATCTACAGTGCAAAACCTAAAAAGAGATCCTTTTGCCACAATATAATAAATTCCACCTATATCTGCCACAAAAATTGATTTAATATGCTTGCTGCAAGCTGCAGCAGAAGACCCCCAAAATTCAAAGGCCTAAATCGCCTGCAGCAGAAGACCCCCAAAATTCATTTCCCTTGGATCCGCCACTGTCAACAATCCATTGCCAAGAAGTCAATTTATATTTCATTTGTGTCACTGAATCAATGTGATGTTTTGCATTATGTTTGCTATTTTGAACAACTTGATGCAAAAAAACCCCATGAAGAGAAAGATTAATACTAAAATCTAACGAAGAAAAGTTAAAAGTTGATTAACACATTGAGAACATAGATGTGCTAGGTATATAAATGTTTAACTAAATAAAACATTGTTTGGTAAAGTTAATAGGCCCTTTGGTTAAGCATGTCCAAAGAATAATGTGGCCATGGAGAAACACAATCTTGTTTATACTCTGTCACCTGATATTGGAAAAAAGCTAGAAACGCCCGAATTGTTTCCCCATAAGGTCGTGACACACCATTCCATAGAAAATGTTCTCCTTCAACAATTTGATGCCTGCCAAATTTTCTACTCGAGGTAGTATGGATCCAACAACAAAGTAAATTATCGACTGCATATATACTTTACAGGCAGAAGAAAAAGTATGGCAGAGTTAGCTTATTCAGTGTAACTTTTATTGGAAAAAAAGGCTTGCTAGGTATGCTTGTAAAGTGGATATCACTGTCAGCAGAAAAAAAGCCATAAAGGAAAGAATGGTCAGAGCGCCGATTGCTTACCATTCTAACTTAGCTTCTGATGCATCACGGGATAAGCGATGACCAAGTAATCGTCGAACTGCAAGTGCCTCAGAAGTGCTTTCATCGGACAGTCTCAAACATCTTGACCTTATATCCCCAACAGCTGGTCCTCCTGCGAGACATGCATAAGATTGGAAAAACACGAATGCTGCATAAATAAGCACAATCATAGCCTTGTCACAAGAACTAATCCAGAGTATAAGCGATGGTCCTAACCGTACCAAGCACGCGGACAATCTCGGCCGTACTCCCACCGTCGTCAGATACAGGAAGAACATGGGCCACTCTGGTTGTAAGCCGCTTCAGCTCTTCCACAACACCGTTGAACGCAGTCCCGCCTGATGCAATCTCAAGGTACATTACTCCACGATCAGTCTATCAGATACGAAGACAACGATGCAGTAGAATCGTATTGAAGAAGGAAACATGAAGCCTGAAATAGGGTGAGGACCTGAGAAAACAAGCAACGAAGGCGGATCGCTAGGGTTAGATCTGGGCGAAGGGGAGGAGGAATGAGCGCCGGCGCTGCGATTCGCGGAGGTCGCGGCCATGGAGACGGCTGAGGGGAGAGGACGAGGGAAGGAGGAGCGTGGGAAGCGCGACAGCGGCGGCGGAGCGGTGCCTCCCAAAACGGCGCCCAAGACCATGGACGTGGCTCCAAGCCTCCAAGGCTCCAAGTGCTACCGCGGATCTCAGGGGGGCTTGAGCCCCCCTCGCCCCCCCTTGGATCCGCCACTGATCATCGTTACAATCTAAATCAATAACATTAACATTTTGAAGATCTTCCTTGCTAGACTTAGTTAGTTCAACAAGCTTCTCACTATTGAACATCTCTTTATCACATATATATATATATCCTGATAAGGTACATTAGCATCTACAAGTAAGACAAATATTAATTGAATCTGAGAATTAATCTACTGAATGTATTTCCACTTCTTCATTTTGAAATGCATCATGGTGTTGGACCATGATGGAGTTCGATATTTCTATGGTCGAGCGAGCCTTCATCCGATAAACTACTAACCATTCACTAACTCTCTTGTCTTCATCAAGTATTCAAGATAGAAAACACTTCTTGTTGAACCTTTTGTTTGCATTAACCTTAACTAAATTATAGTTTGAATGTATTGTAGTACCTGTTATATGAGTCGGATCATACCAAGAATATTTGAATAACACACATTTTTTTATGGGTAAGGTAAGATATTCATCCTCGATGATTTCTTCAAGTCTCCCATAATAATCAAACTTAGAATTATTGTTGTTGATAGATCCTTTTACATAAACACTAGAATTAAAGATTAGTTTGCATAAATTCTGTTGTTCCACGTGGAATTTGAAGTCATTAACATAGTAATCAGAGTGCACTTGTATCTTATGGAAGGGTTCAGATGCAAGATTGATTATCTTTTCATCTTTCACATTTAATATTTTATGATCATTCACTTACAATAGTAAGTATGATATAAATTAGGTCTAAATTTGATACAGATGTATGAAAAATTATTTATTCTTTAACTTACATAGATTTGAAACTATAATGCAAATTTTATCTCTAATTTTTCCTCTACCTCACTTGCACTGATTGATAGATTTTGATACTGAAGTTATTGTTCGTAGAAGCTGTGATTGATGAAAGGTAAATTTAAGACAATTAGGATACCAAACAAATAAAAAGGGATTAATGTTTGATTATATCAATTAACTCACCTTATGTAGAATTTGACCTCTTTACAATTCAGGAGTATGTATGCTCTTGTAGCATGGTATTCTTGTTGATTTAACCATCTTAAAATAGATGCACCAATTGACTTATAGGAAATTTGAATATAAAAAGCATTGTTGAGTCAATCGGCTGAGTATCATCAGAATTTCTAAGATATTTACGATGTCTGATTTTGACATTATTAGCAAAATAATATGAGCAGAAAGAAGTTGCTTTTTCAATCAAATAAGTATTATATCTTGACCCCTCAACTCTTGTTTTATTACGAATATTATTTTTTAATTTTCTCAAAAATCGTTCAAATGGATACACCCAACTATATTGCACATGACCAGCTAGTTGTGCCTCGTCGTAAGAAAGGTGAACGGGTAGATGTTCCATTGAATCAAAAAAACTTATTTCTCCTATCAAGAATTTTATGGTAGAACATGAGAGAATTTTAGTGTAAGAGAGGAATAAGAGTTGTTTTCTTACTATTAGATTACCCCATGTTAGCTTGGATTAATATCTATTGACCATTATTTCATTGTACTCATCTATGAAGTATATCATTGTTGTCACGTCCCGGAGACTTCCATCCCTATATGGAAGTTAGCCTCCTTGCTCGGACAATATTGATCTCTACGTCAAAATCCATGAATAACCCAACAAGGGTACACAGACTGTACGAACATAAATATGCAATACTTTATTCAATAATGTTTGACCCCAAAACCTGACTCTACCATACCATGACATGACTGACAACTAACCCTGTGTAGATAATGAAATGAACAATATCAAAATAATAAAATGTATAAGTAGCCAACTATGAAAATGAAATAAACTTAATGGACTTTGTAAAAACCGTTTTCATAACTGTCGCTGAGTATCTCTGTACAATCGTATAACTTTATTGACTAAACCTCAAAAATTGCCTCAAGTCTGTGAATCTGGAGGTCAAAGGAAATGGAAAGTGAATACAAAGTGCAAAGTGAAGATACAAAAAATGTACATGAAAATATTATTAAAGAGGGCAACACCATCAATTATCATTTATCTTTTCCATGTCATTCATCTTTTATTTCCTTTTTAATTAATATCATTAGTTTGTTCCCATTATTATCTTATTTGATTCGACCACTCAATATGATTTTTTGAGTGGGTAAATGATATACAATCTACTCATCTAAAATGTGTCATTTAGGAAAAGGAAAACGACCTACATTCCACTTAATATAACATATCATGTATAAATGAAAAATATCAAAGTAATTTCTTTGTGAAATTTGTTGTGCTATAATGTAAATGTGTTAATCATGGATGATATTGTAAAATAGGTTATTGTCTAAATAAATTTGTGATTAGGATGTACAATAGATCTTAAGTTGTGAATTATGTATAATTAATATTCATTTATTAAGTGTAGGATTTAATTATTAATAAATGAATTTTGTGAATATTTAGGAGTGAATACGATCAACAATAAAAATCCCACACCATGTTGTCTATGATGACTTCCTATTATTGATTTTACAAGAGAGACGACCCGGACTTCTATTATACTGCTTGAATGACAATTAGAGCTTTTGGTTAATTATAAATTTTAAATTTGAAGAGTGTGAGTGACAAATAAAATCTTAAAATAAATAAATAAATAAATAATCAAATAAAACATACTCATCACCCATTTCCGCACCATTCTAACTCTCTTTTTAAGTACTTTTCAGGTCTCTTCATCTCTCTGAGCGATTATCTTCGAGGAGTGTGCACGTTAGCAGTTCGTTAGCCGGTGGTTTGATCATCCATGGTGTATTAGCCGAAATAGTGAGGAACAATAAAATGAAGGCTCATCTTAGTGATTGATTGATATTCTCTAAAACCTTTTTTTTTTACTTTGTTGCAATGTTTATTGAATATGTTGTTATAATGTTAGACAACTATTATTTTAATGTTGGAAAGTTGTTGAAATGTTGATAAATTTCAGCTTTCACAACTAACATCCATGTCTTTAGTGGAATAATTGGTTTGTAATAGAAGGGAATCCCAAGCCTTGGCCTAATGATTGGAGATCTGATTCCCAAACCGAAGGTTAATGCTTCAAGACATATAAAAGTTTTTAGCTTATAATAGGAGACTTTGTGCATATTGTGACCCTATTACAACTTATTGTGTACACTTTTTTGTATACTCAAAATCAACAATCACATGCCATTGTATATTTATCATTGATATCTTAATTGTAGCTTATTCTATACACTACCGAAATTTTTAAAAGACATGAAATTATAGTACAAATATGTTGTTCCAATAAATTGGATTTAGCCCAGAAATGTTTATGCTAATGTTGTTTAATATTTACTATTCATCTCTTGTTCTTATTATTATCTTTCTTGTTTGTTGAAATTAAATTGTAGGTTTACTATTTTGTGTATCAAGATTTCTTTATTATTTAAAGATCTTATTGTGATACTTATTTTTTTTATATTTATTATAGATATTGGAGGTTTGAAGCGAAATAGACTTTTTGAAACTTTAACGACGAGAATTGACCCTTTAACGACAAGAAATCTCATGTTAAAGGGCCTTTTTTAGTAGTGTTGTCTTTCCAAGGGGTAGCCAGTGGACATGTGGTATCCTATGTGGAGATTCTTCTTCATCGACTATATAACGGCTGAGAAAGGTAAGTTAAAGTATATTTTTCTTCTTGCATGCGAAAACAACTCTTTTCCACTAAATTCTCTATCTCTAATGCTTTGGATAATCCTCTCTCTCTCTTTCTCGCATTTTTGTGAGTTCGCTAAAGTACTGACTTGAACGTTTGAGGGTGACGTCGATGGCTGCGATGTCGACAACGCATTGTCGGCGACGTGTGTTACTTTACAGACCATCGGATCATGGTTAGAAGAAGGTTGTAACTTCAACTTCAGAGGCATCGGAAGAGGAGGAGTCTAAGCAAGTAAAACGGAACCATCAATTTTGAAATTTTTTTGAATGATTAATGCCATGGAAGTACAAGCTCAAGCTTACTTCAACAAAAGGTGAATCCGTCACCCCTTAGCGGTCCTCCTACACGGTCGATTCCATAACTATTTGTGAGAAGGTAAATCGAAAAGTTGCAGTTGGCTACTACGGAGAGGGCATTGCCTCGACTTCGTCGAGATTCGCCCCTTGTCTACTTCAATAAACCTATCCCGTAATAATCAATTCAATCATACCCCAGGCACAAGCTCGAGCTTACATAGTTTGAAAAGGAAGAAGTTCCAACCATAGCAAGGTGGGAATTAAAGAGGGTTGTTGGTAGATTCGGATTAAAATGCTGTAGCAGGTGAAGATGGGGAAGGAGCATGAAGTCCATGAATTAATGCAATTGCCTCCTCCCTCCATTATCATAACTTTTGAACACACAAGTTTTAACTTTCACATTTATGCTTCTGAACAGTGCACAAGTTTCAATGGCATCCCTGGCTGCAGATCTACATTTCCAGTTAAGAGTTTTAAAGCCGTCTTCTGAATTAAGCAGGAGCTGCCTAGTGTTGTTGGTAAAAATCTTCATAAAGTCGTGTGCCATTTTCTTTCCTTTTTGTTTTTCCATGTGGGAATGACATTATTTGACAAAAAATTTGCAGCATCTAAAACAGAAAATAATCTAATTTTGGGCTAAAACTGAAAGATTTAAATACATATATGAACTAGCGAGCTAGGCTGAACCTTACCATTGGGTTTAACCAACTATTCTTAGTTAAAGCTTAATTATCCTTTTTCTATTCTTAGTTCTTAATCTTTATCTTTATCTTCAATCTCTCTATATGTCTGTGTATAAATAGAGGCAGAGATGATGCTGCTGATCGAATCACGAGAGGAGGGAGAGGAAAATGGAGTCATTATTAGTCCTTATTCCTCTGCTACTATGTTTCGTTGTCAACGCAGCGACGGCGACGGCATCTCCGCTGTCGACGTCGGGGCGGTGGATCGTGGACGCCGGGTCCGGCGAGCGTGTGAAGCTGGCGTGCGTGAACTGGCCGTCTCACCTGGAGCCGATGGTGGCGGAGGGGCTGTCGAAGCGGCCGCTGGACGAGATATCCAAGGCAATAGGAGCTATGGGGTTCAACTGCGTCCGACTCACCTGGCCGACGTTCCTCGCCACTAACGACTCCCTCGCCAACCTCACCGTCCGGCAGTCCTTCGATCGCCTCGGTCTGAATTTCACCGATGTCTCATTAATCGAACGCCACAATCCGGCTCTCGTCGACCTCCCTCTCATCGAAGCTTACCAGGTGATCAATTAGTTAATTACCTCCACGATCTGCTTCATATTATATAGATTAAATCAGACTCCGGTAGCTAATGTATAATGCAGGCTGTAGTTTCAAATCTTGGAGACAACAATGTGATGGTGATATTGGACAACCACATAAGCAAGCCCGGGTGGTGCTGCAGCAGAACCGACGGTAATGGCTTCTTCGGAGACACCTACTTCGACCCGAACGTGTGGGTGGAAGGCCTGAACAACATGGCCACTCTATTCAGATCGCACAAGAACGTGATCGGGATGAGCTTGAGGAACGAGCTGAGAGGACCGAGACAGAACGTGGAAGATTGGTTTAGGTACATGGAAATGGGAGCCGAGGCAGTGCATGCTGCCAACCAGGACGTGCTCGTCATCCTCTCCGGCCTCAGCTTTGACAACGATCTCGGCTTTCTGTCCTGGAGGCAACTGAATGTGAGCTTTTCTGGGAAGAGCAAACTCGTGTTCGAGCTGCACTGGTACTCCTTCTCCGACAGCGAGGCGTGGGGCAACGGCAACCCCAACGACGTCTGTGGGAGGATCTCCGGCAGCGTCACCAACAAGGCCGGCTTCCTGCTCGACCGCCAGTTTCCTCTGTTCCTCAGTGAGTTCGGGATGGACCAGAGGGGAGTGAATGCGAGGGACAACCGATATTTCAGCTGCGCCATGGCATATGCCGCAGACAAGGACTTGGATTGGTCACTGTGGACGTTGCAAGGGAGTTATTATCTCAGGGAAGGAGTGGTGGAGTTGGAGGAGGTGTATGGCCTTCTCTCATTGAATTGGACCACAGTTCGGAACCAAACTCAGTTGCAGAGGGTCCAATCCATACAGCAACCTTTTCGAGGTCCAGGTTTCTCTGAGGTTCCACCCTACAAGATTATCTTCCATCCCTTGACTGGCCACTGCGTCACACTCGACTCCTCTCGACGGCTCACGCTTGCAGCAGGCCCTTGCAGCGAAAGGTGGAACTTCGGTGACGACAAAACTTTGTCTCTGACGGCTGGTTCAATGCCTTCCTGCATCAGCGCCGTCGGGGTCGGGATGCCGGTTACGCTGGCAGAATGTGACGATGTGATGAGCTCCAAGTGGGAGTTGTTGTCCTCCTCCCACATGCACGTGTCGACCAAAGTAGCCGGCGACAATGCGACTGTGTGCTTGGATGTTGGCGGCGACGGCAGGAGCGTGATCACAAATCCTTGCCGGTGCTTGGGTGGGGACGCGAGCTGTGACCCCCAGGGACAGTGGTTTAAGTTGGTTACCTCCACCAGACTCATTAATTAGTTGATTAGGATCCACCAGTGGAGGATCATGATCACACAATTGTCATTTCCAATTTCTTTAAGCTTTTCAATGTAATTTTAAGATCCATAATTTACAAAAATACCAACATTACTATATATCTCAGGCCAAGTATCATTTTCATGCTATGAAAAATTTCCACTATACCCTTGGTATTAGAGCCAACAATGATTTAGAATCGACAGTTCGATGGTTCCAAATCATCGATTCTTGAAATGTCGACTGTTCCTGCCTCAGACTAATTGGAGGGGTGAACCCTCGGTGAGCTATTTCCGAGGTTAATGGGTTTCCAATGAACTATAGAGGAAGAGACTCCCAAGATTCCTACAAAATTCAACGAGAGTTAAAATGGAGGTCAAGATGAACCTTAGCTCAACCACTCCGACGCTTAAGTTAGACCTTCGTAAGTAGAGAAGAGAAGCATAGTAGGAAAAATAAGAGAAGGGTTGAAGAACGGTTGATGTGTATACCTCAACGTCGCAGGTGCAGGTTTGTTTTTATACCTTGCCCCTACATGAGAAGTGTTGTCTACATGCTCCATGTCTTGATTAAGAGAAATGATACACTACATGAAAACACAGTATGAAAACTCAGCATGATACACTACACTATATGGATGTGAGATCCAAGTCTATAATGTATCATGCTGCGTTTTCATGTAGTGTATCATTTCTCCTTGATTAATGGGACATCACTTACGAGTATGGAGAGGCCCCATCATTATACTTTGAGGGTCGCATCATCCCACATCTCGTTGACCTTGCCATCCATATTCGTGGAGGAGGGCGTCCTATCACCATGCTTTGGGAGTCATGTTATCTGACGTTTTGTTGACCCTACCATCCCATGTTTTGAGGCTCATATTATCTCATGTTCAACTGAGGAGGTTGGTGTGAAAAGGTTGGCTTGATTGAGCTGAGGAGGTCGATAGAGCCTAACAGAGCTGGCTGAGTTGAGGAGGTTATCAAGGCCAAGCAGAGCTAGCTAAGCTAAATAGGTCGACAGGACTTCCCTCAAACTGGACTCCGTCATGAGCCATTCCAAGCTTAACCTAGGTTTGACCTCCTTTCACCAACACCTCAGCTTGATTTTTGACTGTCCCAAGGTGCCACATGTACGGTGCCTTTTTTTACCACATCATAAGCTTCCCCGCTAGGTCTAGTTGAAGGAGGGTCCAATCCGACTAACTGGACTAAAGCGGTCTAGGTTCCAATCACAGATGTGGCCCTAGGGTCGATGGGGCTAAGTTGATGTTGCCAACTAACGATATTGTGATGGCCTTATCGCTTATCGCCTTGGTGATATGCAAGTTAGGAGCCATTAAAGCAAGTAATATGCGAGATCACGTATCATGGTTGTGATTCAGATGTCGCATCCAGCAATTAATGTTGTTATTTTTTGAGGTCGATGCTTATCTAATTGGTCATCATAGGGAGGGGTCAACTTGAGGTTACCATTGGGATTCTCGAGATAACAGTTGAGATTTTGTGGATCCAGGAGTTGGATCCAACGGTAGACTAGTCAGCTCACCTTTTTGCCTAGGACATCTGATGACTGATGTTGCTGAGCGAAGCTTTATCAAAGCTCACAATGGAGGTCGTTGCTCCATTCAATGCATTCTTCTTTTTCTGTTGCTTCTCCGTTGCTTCCCTTGAGATTAACGTCATAACTCCTCTGTGCTTTCTTCTTCTTCCCTCAGGTAACCTCCTTAGCCCCCTTAGTGAGATATACCATGGCTGGCGAGCGACCATTGACCTTTTGGTATGAGTCCACTCTGTCGACCAATACCCTAGGAGACCAAGAAGAACTGTGGATGCAGTACATATGAGATTCCCACCGACCATCGCCTCCTAATGCCAAGCCCCTTTGACCGACCTTGCTTACTCTCTCAAAGGTTACACCACCTTCTTCCATAGTTAGCTGATGGGAGGTCTTCGTTCTCCCTGACCTCCTTTTTTGATGTGTCTGCATAATTCCACATCCCCCAGCAGCAGCTGGCTCCGAATTCCTTCTAGCTCCTTTGCAGAGAAGCCATAGTTTTTAAGTTATACGATGTGCCCTTGACCCTTGAGTCTTTCACTACATTTATCCAACGAAGGTAAAGGTCGGGGTCATTTACTTCACTGTGCGACCCTCTTGTCAATTCCTAACAAAGTACCCAACTTTAGATAAGGGTCACTGTTGATGCAGTCTAACCCTAGTCAGACCCGAGTCTGACTCGAGTCAGACCTGAGTCTATTTTGATGTTTGACAAAGATTAATTAGATCAACTAATCATGATTTAAGTTTAGCTCTACCTGTTGAATTTGTTTTAGGAAAGTTTAAGGTCAGAAGTCTGATTGCCCGAGTCTGTTTTGAATTTGACAACTTGCCCGGGATACCTGTTTTCCAGATAGATTTCCTAACTCCTGGGTTGATTGATGAGGTTCCCGGGAGAACATTATTTTGACCGAGAGAAAAGAGGTTGCCCGGAAATAGGTTCCACTGACAAGTCCTTGCCCGGGAAGGAAATAAACTTAACCAGGAAAGATCTGGCCGGGTAAGTAACAAGGAGAGATTACCCTGGTAATATAAGATGTATTCGGGTTTGGCCGGGAGATGGAGCCAGGCATATAGTGTTGAGGTTACTTCGACCGACAGAAGTAGGAAATAGTTCACCCTGACATGGTCGGGCAAGGTTCATATTGACTATGATCAATCAAGGTAAAAGAGAGTGTTGTCCGGGTTTTAGCAAAGGCAACCGAGAAGGATGAGTCAAGGGTGAGGGCGTCCCGGGAGATAAAGAATACATGATGTAAAGTTATCCGAAAATAGATTCCATGGACATGAGTTTGCCCGGGAAAAATGTTATCATGGTAGGAATCAATAAGGCCGGGGAAATGACGACAACGGCCGGGAGAACGGAAGAAAACAGAGAAGATCCGGGAGACAGAAAGGAGAAGGACCAGGCCGCTGATCGACTCACTGGTCGATCAGCCCAGCATGGGCTGATCGACCAGCCAGTCGATCAGCACGGGCTGATCGACCAGCCGGTCGATCAGCCTTAGTGATCGACCAGCTGGTCAATCACCCCCTTTGTTACCCCCTTCGATCACCCCCTTTGTAGTTTCTGGAAGTCTGGAAAGCCCGGGAAGTTGATCGAGAGGAATAAGCTTTTGCCCGGGAGAAGCAAGATCTAGCCTAGGCAACGAGATTAGCTTCATCAAGAGATGTTTGGCCGAATGAAGGGATGTGAGGCCGAGAGAAACAAAGCCGACAGACATTTGTCTGGAAGAATGACTTGGAAATCTGGAGAGTTCCATGACCGGAAAAGGGAGATCTTACCCGGGAGATGTAAGATAATGCCCGGGAAAGTGATTATCTGATCTATCTGAACAGGAGAAGCGCAGCCAAGAAGGTATTGCCCTTGGCCTAGAGAAAAGAAGTCTTTGTGGCTTAGGACCAAGGTAGCCGAGAGCGTGGTGCTCGTGGGCGAATGGAGAGAGCTTTGGTAGTTCATCTCCAGATTGGTCCAGAAGGAGCCTTTGTGGCTTAGGACTGAAGTAGCCGATAGCTTGGTGCTCGTGGGCGGATGAAGAGAGCTTTGATAGCTCATCTTCGAAGTGGTCCAGGAGGAGTCTAGGTGACTCAGGACCATGGAGCTTGGTGCTCGAGAGAATGGAGGAAGCCTTTGTGGCTTGTCTCCGGGATGGTCCAGGAGGAGCCTTGGTGGCTCAGGACCAAATTGGCCGGTAGCTTGGTGCTGATGGCCAGAGCAGGTCCGAGGGAGCTTTGGTAGCTCGGCTCAGGACTGTGAGCTTTGGTAGCTCGATCTCAGGGAGCCTAGGTGGCTCAGAACCTGATTAGGTCGGGAGCTTGGTGCGAATGGCCGGGATGGTCCGGGAGAGCTTTGGTAGCTCGGCTCAGGACTGTGAGCTTTGGTAGCTCGATCTCAGGGAGCCTAGGTGGCTCAGAACCTGATTAGGCCGGGAGCTTGGTGCGAATGGCCGGGATGGTCCGGGAGAGCTTTGGTAGCTCGGCTCAGGACTGTGAGCTTTGGTAACTCGATCTCAGGGAGCCTAGGTGGCTCAGAACCTGATTAGGCCGGGAGCTTGGTGCGAATGGTCGGGATGGTCCGGGAGAGCTTTGGTAGCTCGGCTCAGAACTGTGAGCTTTGGTAGCTCGATCTCAGGGAGCATAGGTGGCTCAGAACCTGATTAGGCCGGGAGCTTGGTGTAAAAGGGTAACTGTGAGCTTTAGTAGCTTATCTCAGTGATTTTATTTGGGAGAGCTTTGGTAGCTCAGCTCAGGACTGTGAGCTTTGGGGAGCCGATCTCAAAAGGAGAGTCTTGGTGAAGCTCGGTCTCTTGATTCTAGGAGGAGGGCCTTGGTGGTCATTTGGTAGCTAAGCTCGGACATGACTGTTACATTGCTCTCTTGTCCTAATATTGGAACGTTCTAATGCTACTTTTGAGTGTGCAGGTATACAGGACAGGTTTGGGAGGGAAATTTCAAACGAACAGTGGAAGTTCCAAGGCGATCTTCGAGCTGTCTTTTCTGCAAAAAGGATTACGAGCAAACGGCGCACGAAAGCAGGTGTGCAGTTGGCAGGGAAGGGAGACTACAGCTTTTGTCAGAGATCCGTTGGGCACAGTAATCGAGGATGCATGTCTATAAAAGAAGCTGAAGAGACGCTAAGGAAAGGATCGATTATTCTTTTTGAACGCTCATTCTTTGAAGTGCTAAAATCTTGAGATCAATCTGCTAGTTGAAGCCAGAGAAGGAAGAAGAGCAACGTCCTGGTTCTTGGAGAGACAGGCTTGAGCTGCAAGCGGTCTTTGTTGTTCTTCTCATTCTTAGTCTTTGACGCATTCTTTAGTTCTCCTTTGTCTTGTGCTTTATTCATATCTGTTGAGACAAACTGTGGGAGAGGTTCCTCCACCGAGAAGGAGAAAGTTTATAGCCGGTGCTGCCGGGGTTCGATCCTCAAGGAGTCGTCCACCTTACGGACACGCCGAGGAGTAGGAGCAAGTTATCTCCGAACCTTGTAAATCCTCGTCTTAGTGTGCTGATCTTCATTTACCTCTGATCAAGTTGATATTTCCGCTGCGTAATCAAAAGATTAAGCAAGAAAAAGAAAAAGTGTGTACGGCTATTCACACCCCCCTCTCTAGCCGTGTTCAAGAGATCCAACAATGCCTTCCTGCCCTTCTTTGAGGGGTGGGTTGATCTCGTCAAATGATTTTGAGGGGCAACTCTGACAATGGAAAAGGCACCTACCCTAGGAGCCCTCCACCAAATCATGTCTGCAGCCTATGGCATTCTCGCCCCCGCAACTCAAGGAGAAGGGTCCTTGGGCTAGTGTGTTGAATCCCCAAGCTAGCGAGCTGAGGTATCTAAGTGTTGAACCAAGACTTCCCTTATAGAGCACAAGGACGAGTTTATCCCCATGGCCCTCTACCCCCCCCCCCCCCCCCCCCATCCTCTCTTCCACCATGAGACAAGCAACCACAAAGCTCTGTCGATTCACTAGAGGCATATTTAGTCATCAGACAAAGACAATGGAGGCCTTGGGCGGCTCAGTGATGGTAAACCTTACTCAGGTATGCATTCTTTACCATTTCCTTTTTTGAATCACTACCTTGAGAATGAGATCAAACTGTTTACTTACAGGTGTGGGCCGAAACCTTGGAGCTAACCGCCAAACTCCCAAGCTTGTTTTGATCCCTTAGGGACATGACAGATTGGCTGGCCAAACTTGAAGCAAAATAAGCTCCCTCGAGTCAAGAATTGGAGGAAGCTAAGGTGGGGGCAGAGCATTGCAAAGCAAAGGCCACTACCCTGTTACACCAATTGGGCCAAGCTCTGCATGAGCTAGAAACTGCTAAAGCTGGAGGAGTGGTCCATGAATCCAAGGCGACCTCCTTAAAGGTGCAATTAACTGAACTCTGGACTTAGTTGCAAGAGTCCTAGCAACGGGCCAAGAAATCAGAGTCGTGGGGCTGCCGTTAACAAGAAGCAGGCGACCTCTAAGGAAAAGCGGCGGAAGAAGTTGGTCGTCGAGCTGGAGGCAAAGAAGGACGAGAGGGAGACTCGAGTGTCAGAACTGAAAGCCCAGAAGGCTAAGATGGATGCCCTGAAGGTTGAGATGGCAAACCAGAAGGCAAAGCTGGAGAGCTACAAGGTTACAATGGAAGATCAATGGGCCGACAAGAAGGAGGAGTCTTTGGCGTCTGAGGAGTTCTTCAGTCTGCTTGGCGGCTGCACCATCAAGATGCTCTCTCACTGGTTTAATAGAGCACTTCAGCAGGTTCAAGAAGTGGGGCACTTGTCAGCAAGCACCCCCTTGATTTCCTACGCTTGAGGAAGGTCTATGAGAGCATTCCGTTGGAAGAACTAGTCGATTAATTGTAATTTTTCTTCTCCACTTTTGTAACTCCATGTACTGTAAGCTGCCAGTTTGAAAATCAATTGAGAGACAATACGTTTGGTGTTCGTTAAGTGTTGAGTACATGAGTTAAGTTGAGAGCATAGGTAGGAGAACTAGATTCGGGATTCATTTCAAGCCGCAATTATGAGTTGGTAGCTAGGTACGTAGACCCGACTAGTAAAGTTGGATCCTGAAAAGGGCAATTATTGATGGACACATCGATCTTAGATCAAGTTATTTGGACCCTAAAGAGAGCAATTATTGATGGATGCCTTGATCTGAGATGAGTGATTTGGATCCTAAAGAGTGCAATTGCTAATGGATGCCTAAGTTTGAGACCGAGTGATTTGGATTTCATGGAGATACACTAGTATGAAGAGATGATCTTTTTACTAATAAAAAAGAGAGATATATACAGAGTTTGAATACTTGCACATAGCAAAATAAAAATATCAAGGACACTCGGGATCCTTAGGCACGATAAGACCACAGGTGAACAACATTCCAAGGCTTACATAACTCGTTGCCTTCGTAGTCTTGCAGGTAGCAAGCTCCCGAGGTCAACTTGCAAATGACTCAGTATGATCCTTCCCATTGAGGCTTCAGCTTCGCTATGTCTCCCACAGGCTTGACCTTCCTCCATACGAAGTCACTGACTTGGAAGTTGCGAGGATTGATTCTCTTCTTGTATGTTTAGCATATGCATTGTCGGTAGGCCGCAAGACGAGTAGCTGCTTTTTCTCTAATTTCGCTTATCATGTCGAGCTTGAGCAAACGTTTGTCAGGATTGTCTTAGTTGTAGGTGTCTACCCGAGCAGATTCCATGTCAACTTCTATGGGAACAATTGCCTCCCCCCATAGATCAGATGGAATGGAGTCATCCTCATACTCTCTCAAGAAATCGTTCAGTAAGACTGAGGATGCTAGGTAGCTCTGCCACCCAACTATCGCTCACGTGGTCTAGCTAAATTTTGAATCCTAAACTATCTCCCGATTGACCACTACATCTTGTTGATTACTTTGAGGGCAGGCAACGGAGGTGAAGGCCTGTAGGATGCCGAAGCCTTCACACCACTCTTTGAGTTTGCGCCCCTAAAACTATCGGCCATTGTCAAAGATCAAGAAAGCCCATATCGATAGATGATACTTCTCCACAGGAATTTGATCACAACATCCTTCGTGATCCGCGCTAAGGGCTCAGCCTCTACCCATTTGGAGAAGTAATCGATCGCCAACAGGAGGAACTTGTTTTGGTTTGGTTCGTAGGGAAAGGACCGACTATGTCCATCCTCTATTGGCCGAAAGGATAGGAAGTGGTTGACACTTTAAAAAACTCGGTAGGATGCCAAGTGAAGCACTAATGCTTTTGGCAATAGGTGCAAGTGGCGACGAGGCATGTAGCATCAGCTTGAAGGGGTCGGCCAAAAATATCTGGCCAATAAGATTTTTAGGGATAGGGTCTGACACCCTACGTGATTTCCCCAACATCCCTAGTGGATCTACCGTAGCACATAATTAGCATCCTCTAGATTGAGACACTTGAGGAAGGGATGCGAAAAAGCTCATTTGTATAAGCTGTCTCCAATCAAAGTGAAGTGTGCTGCCCTTCTTTTGAGAAGTCAGGTCTATTCCGGATTGTCTAGTAGAGCTCCATGTTTCAAGAAGGAAATCAACAAGGTTTGCCATTTGGCAGAGTCATCTTGGCTTAGGGTCTGATCTATTTGAGCAACTAACTAGCCAGACTCAGGCGGTTGGATAGTCCAGAGTCCAAGTAGTGAGTGCGCTGGTGAGTTTAGTTAATTGATCCGCCTTCGCCTTCTGATTTTTAGCTTGGGGGATCTTTTGAAGGATAACCTCATGGAAGTTGACTTTCAACTTCTCAAAGACTTCAGCATACTGGTGCAACCGATCATTCTTAATCTTAAAGGTCCCCTCTAGTTGTTCGGCTACCAATTGAGAATTCGAGTGGATGATGGCTCGGGAAGCACTATCTTATTTTTCTTCTTGGAGGTCCACAAGCACAACTTCATACTTAGCTTCATTGTTGGAAGCATGGAAGTTCAAGTGGCTGGTGCCTAGCCAGGGCCTAATCGGCGCCCGGTGCACAGCCAACAGCCTAAGCAGTGCCCGGCTGGCCAAATCGAGCACCAGTAGTGAAAGAGATGGAAAAAAGGAGAGTTTATCATGTTACACCATCGCCTAGCTCGTCGCCGTCTCTGTCACAGTCGCCGGAGGGAACACGATCGCGGAATATCGAAGAGGAGAAAGTCACAGGAGGTTTTGGAAGAGAAAAGTTGAGGAAAGGGGAAAGGATCGCGATCGAGGTTTTAAGTTAGGGTTTTTGACGATGAATTTTTATTCACCGCCAAATTAGTAATGAATCTGTGATTCATAGCCAAATTACGATGATTTTTGCGATAAACGTTAATTTTGCAATGATTTTACGACGAAAATTATTATATCGCTACTTCCGCAACTAAATTATTTTTGTCACGAAATTCATCGTAAATTAGCGACAAAATCATATTTCGTCACTAATTTCATCGCCAAGTTGCGACAAAAAATTTTCATCACTAATTTTTGTTACTAATACTCTATATTTTTGTAGTGACATCGTTATCAAGATAAAATTAGCTTACGGAGAGTAAATTTTTAGTAATAGATGAGACGTGAAAGATGTTGCGTATGTGAAAAGTACGATTAGATAAATGAATATATGTATTTTTAAAATTAATAATTTGTAAATATGAGTCATCGCTGACTTGCATATATCTGAGTCATAGTATAGTGTTACTTTTGTAAGGATATTGTAATCTTATGTGACATGATGAGTGTTCCAGTGTCAATATATCATTTAGTAGAGGAAAACTCTAAGGGTGCGTTTGGTTGAGGGTAATCTGTGATTACCTTGGTTATTCATCTAAAGTTATCAACCAAAACCTTGTTTGGTTTAGGTAATCGGTGATTCCCAAGTAATGTTTCATACCCGACACGTCAGCATACATCAGCAAAAGAGGGCATCCAACCCGGAATCAGAAAACCAAGGAAAATCAAGGTTTTTCTTGATTCCGGGGTTAAGGTAATTTTCTTTCCAAAATTACCCCGCGAGCCTTCCTCTCTGCGAGCGACACCAGAATCGTCGGCTCCAGCCTCTACGACATTCTTCCCCTCTCCGACACCCCCGCCGGTCCATGAAAGGTCTACGGCGTCTCCCGCCGCCCTCCGCGGCAATCCTTCCTCTCCCCCAACCTCATCGACGTCGTCGCCCTCCCCGTCAAGCACGTCGCCTGCGATATCGTTGATCCTGCCGACGCCCTCGCCCTCGCCAAGCTGTCGCGGCTCACCGACGCCACCCATGTCTTCTACATTGCGTTCTCCCGCTGCTCCACTACCGTCGAGACCTGCACCGTCAACGCCTCCATGCTACGCAACGTCCTCGCCACCGTACTCCCCGCTGCGGTGAATCTCCAGCACGTCTGCCTCCATGCCGCGCCTTTTGGCTCACAATTTCTACTACAACCTCGAAGACGTCCTTTTCGACGAATTGTCGTCTGCAAGGCTGGAGATTCCTGGTCATTGTGACTTACACCAGCCTGATCAATGCCTTCTGCAAGGCTGCAGAGTTGGACATGGCTCATGAATTGCTTACCCGAATGGAGAAGGAAAGGTTTCTGTAGATGTAAATTTTAGTCTTGTTTCTGCAGCATATTTATGCATTAGTTTTTTGTCGAGATATTGAAATATCATTCAATTGAGCAGGGAAGGATCATCAACATAGCATCTGTTGTTGGTTTAGTGGGCAATGCAGGCCAAGCTAATTACAGCGCTGCAAAGGCAGGAGTGATTGGTCTCACCAAGACAGTTGCAAAAGAATATGCAAGCAGAAATATCAATGTGAGTATTCTCTTTGTTGGCACCCT